>NW_022436987.1:8664749-8793142 GCF_009761245.1 Sapajus apella
CATTTTAGGTTTTGGGGTACATGTGAAGAACATGCAAGATTGTTGCATAGGTACACACGTGGCAGTGTGATTTGCTGCCTTCCTCCCCATCACCTATATCTGGCATTTCTCCCCATGCTATCTCTCCCCAACTCCCCACCCCCTGCTGTCCCTCCCGTATTTCCCCCCAACAGACCCCAGTGTGTGATGCTCCCCTCCCTCTGTCCATGTGTTCTCATTGTTCAACACCCGCCTATGAGTGAGAACATGCGGTGTTTGATTTTCTGCTCTTGTGTCAGTTTGCTGAGAATGATGGTTTCCAGGTTCATCCATGTCCCTACAAAGAACATGAACTCATCGTTTTTGATGGCTGCATAATATTCCGTGGTGTATATGTGCCACATTTTCCCTGTCCAGTCTATCATTGATGGGCATTTGGGTTGGTTCCAGGTCTTTGCTATTGTAAACTGTGCTGCAATAAACATTCAATCTCTGCCACTTCTAAACCCCTCCGGAGTCGGGCAGTGCATTGCTTGTACAGCTGTAAACATGGCTTGCCTGTTGAATTGGTCATGCTGTCATGTACTTATTAAAACACTTATCTCTCTAACTGGACTGAAGACATCTTGAACTTAAGGACTACTGATTTCTGTCTTCGTCCCCATTGTGGCTTCTGTTAGGGATTAAAGAAATGCTTATTGAATGATCCTTGTGCAAACACCTGTTACCTTAGGTTCAGGGCATCTGCTCTCTTTCAGTGAAGGTTCTCTAAATCTATCTGTTGCAAACCAAGGCTAATAAATTCCCCACAGGCTGTCAGAGTAACCATGGAGGTTGGACAGGACTTGCGATGGGGACAGGGCCCCATCAACCTCTCACCTCTACTCAGAGGCACCGCCCTCTGAACAGATCAGAGCATGAACAGGTCAGAGCAATTCAGCATTCATTCCCTCAACAGACATCGGGGCAGACACTGTGTAGTGGAGAGTAGGGCCAGGGGCCATCTGCCATGGCTGTTTGTGCCAGGGAAGGAGAGCAGTACTTCTGGAGCATGTGCTGTGCTCATGGCCAGCTCCATGTAGGTAGGTCGTGGGAATGCAGAGGTGGTCATTCAAGCACCCCTGCTGGGGATTCGGAGTTTTGTGGAGAGGTAGATCAGTAAGCACATGGGTACCAGATAGGGTAGTCAAGGATGTTGATTCACAATTGTCCCTGTTTTCCTAAGCTTGCCACATCATGCAAGGCTGCTACCCAAGTGACATTCTTGGGCTTCACCAAGTGTCTTCACCAAGCTCCACCCAGCTGTCACACAATGGGTAATACTGTGGGCCAGATGGAGAGGCAGGCTTTCACCGGGGTTCTGTTTTAAAAGGGGGGAAGTCCTCTATTCTTTTACAACACTTGTTTTCCCCAAGCCATTCAGCATAGCATTACTCAAGTCCCATGGAGAGAACCTGCCAACAGAGAGCTCTCCTTGCTCAGGCCTGTCCCCTGATATGCTTCCAGGTCTTAAAAGAGTGAGAACTCAGCAATCCCTCTCTGCTTTGCCTGCCAGGAAGCTCAGAGATAACTTGTTTGCTCAGTTCCAGTAGCTTTCCTGACCAGGATTTCTTTTTCTTATAAAATTTGCCCTCATTCCTTTCCAAGGAATGTTTGCTTCTTGTGTTTTGTTTGCTTGTGTTGCTTTTGTCTCTGTATCTTACTTTTTGGGGGCAGGATTGGCAGCAGGGTGGTAGTTAGAAGCACCAGTAGTGAAACTGGACACACCTGGGTTTCATTCCATTTGCTAGCTGTGTCATTTTAAGTAAGATAAGTTGCCCCTTCAGTTTTTGGTTCCTTGCCTTAAAAATTGGGATAATGATCACAATGAATGGATAGGTTATTGTGAAGACTAAACTTGTTTATTTCAAATGCCCTTGTTTCCTCTTCCTGCTCCTGGATCAGACTTGATCTGTGGCTGTGGAATCCTAGTCTTCATTTCCTTCTTCCGGCCCCTGTCA
Source organism: Sapajus apella (assembly GCF_009761245.1). Taxonomy (NCBI): domain Eukaryota; kingdom Metazoa; phylum Chordata; class Mammalia; order Primates; family Cebidae; genus Sapajus; species Sapajus apella. The sequence goes on from NW_022436987.1 coordinate 8,666,729, forward strand.
ATCAGCACACAGCGGGTTGTACAACAGTAGTGACTAGGGGACCAATCATCCCAGTTGTCTGGGACAAAGGGGCTTCCTGGGATGCAGGACTTTCAGTGCTGAAATGGGAAGGTCCAGGGCAAATGGATGAGTTGGTCACCCTGGTAATAACCTCATCATTGAGTGGCTTACAGTAGCAAAGGTTTTTCTTCCTTGTGCTACTGTCCATCCACCCTGGCTAAATGAGGAGATTCTAGCCAGGAAATTGACAGTCTTGGGCACAAACAGAGGAACATGTTAAAGATTCTTTAGAAAGTTGTAGCTGTCGCTTCTGCTTGGTCAGGGCCAGTCACATGGCCAGGCCTGCCACCAGGCTGTCAGTGCAGAACCTTCCCACTGGGTGTAGCAGCTCAGAGTGGAACATTGATCCACTTTGCCAGGCTCACCTTTCTCTTCTTTCACATTTTAGGGTGCTGGAGCAGGGACCAGGGAAAGGAGAGAGTCACCTGGTCTGGACTGGGGGTCTTGGATGTAGTCATCTTCCTGTAGATAGTGGGTATGGGTTTCTTAAGGGGCAGTGTTCAGCCTTACCCTGCTCTGCTCAGAGGAGCAGCTGTGTCTCCTTTGGGCACCTTCTAGTGGCTGATGTCCTGGCCCTTCTCAGCTGCCAAGGCCTCTGTTTGCAAGGCAGGCTAGGCTGTGCCTTCTCTTCCACCTTCCTTGGTCCTTTCTATGGAGACCTGAGATTGTTTCCCCATGCTCCTCGGTGGAATGAAGGGTTCCCTCACATTCTTCCAAGGCATCCTGCACAAGTCCCTCCATTGCCCTGCTTTCTCCGGCAGTCCAGTAAGCCTCCATCCCACCTTTGGGACTGTCTAGCTCAGAAGTAGGCACACCTGTAGTCCCTAACTCCAGGACCACAGACCAGTCTCTTCCCAGAGCATTCTCACCATATGCCATGTGGATGGCCAGGTCAGGGCGGCCCTCAGAGCCCACCCTCGGCAAGGGTACCCTCTCAAAGGCACCTCTGTTGGCTCAAATCCCTTTTGGAAGTAGTTAGCCCAGAAAGAGGCTTTCTTTTTTTGTCTTTTGTTGTTTTATTTATTGTTCTTACATCTAAGAACACCTTCTTAGGCAGAAAACAGTTTTCCAAAAATAATGTTAATTAAGTGTCACAATTCTTTTAGCTTCCTTAATTTGTCTAAGCATATAAGAAAGGCTTTTTGAGGCTGGACATGGTGGCTCCAGCCCATAATCCCAACAGTTTGGGAGGGCGATTTGGGGGGACTGCTTGAGCCCAGGAGTCTGGGCAACATAGTGAGACCTTGTCTCTAGTAAAAATAAAAAATTAGCTGTGTATGTGGCATATGCCTGTGGTCCCAGTTACTTGGGAGGCTGAGGTGGGAGGATCATTTGAGGCCAGGAGTTCTAGGTTGCAGTGAGCTATGATCACACCACTGCACCCTAGCCTGGACAATAGGATGCGAACCTGTCTCAAAAAAAAAAAAAAAAAAAAAAAAGGCTTTTTTGATTTTTGTTTTGCAAAAGTACCAAAATCTATATTCCCATTTATTATTCTTATTTCTATAAAGTAAATTTGAGTATTGGGAAAATTGATCAAAATACAAAATTTTATATGGAGTTTAGTACTTTGGATCCTTCGTCTAAATTTCAGGGAAGTCAGGGCTGGGAATGGTGGCTCATGCCTGTAATCTCAGCACTTTGAGAAGCTGAGATGGGCAGATTGCTTGAGCCCAGGACTTCGAGATCAGCCTGGCCAACATGGCAAAGCCTCCTCTCTACAAAAAATATAAAAACTAGCTGGACGTGGTAGTGGTGCACACCTGTAGTCTCAGCTACATGGGAAGCTGAGGCAGGAGGATAGTTTGAGCCCAGGAGACAGAGATTTCAGTGACCCGAGATCATGCCGTTGCACTCCAGCCTTGGCGACAGAGCAAGACTGTCTCAAAAAATAATTAAATAAGTAAATTTCAGGGAACTCAGAGAACGAGAAAGACTGTTTCTTTCATTTAGCATTTGTTGAGTACCACCAGGAGTGAGGAATGAGACCAGGCACAGGAGACACCTATAAATAAGGCCCTACCTGTGTGAAGCTTATGGGAGGTGGAGGAGACAAGCCTGCAAGCAGAGAAAGGCCACAGGGCGTGAAGGAGCAGCTGCAGGAGAGCCAGGGAGAGAGGATACAGCTGTGAAGCCTTCTCCTGGAGGTGAGCCCGTGTGCACAGGAAAGAAAAGCAGGCATTCATCAGGTGACGGGGTGGTTGAAGGGAGCCACACCTGCAAGAAACGTGGACCCAGCAGAGGCAGGGTGCTTCTGGGAACTCTCGTCTTTTAGTCTGTCGGGGGCTTTGGGCAGCAGATGGGAGGGTTGGGCTGAAGACTAAGCAAGGCCTGATGTTTCTTGCTGGGGGGTTTTGAAACTTGTCTAGGAGACTTAGGGGGAGCAGTGAGGCTTTTGCAGTGGTCTGAGCAAAGGAGTGTCCTGCCTCTGATCACAGTGGGAAGAGGATGAGGCTGGCAAGGACAGCTGACTGAACCTGGGCAGTGACAGGGAGCTGGAGGGAAGTGGCTGGGCCCATCCCTTAGAGGGCTGTGTGGGGGCTGTGGGGTGTGGGAGGGAGAGAGGAAGGAAGCCCAGGGTAGGTTCTGGGTTGCTAATTTGGGGGCTGGGAGGATAGCGTGTGACCTAAACAGAGAATCAGATTTAGATGGAATTATGTATACTAAGCCTGGGGATTTCACATCCATTTGCTGCTGCTTTACCAGTTGGGGCTCAAGGACAGGAAGCCCAAAATTTCTGGTCATATTATTTGCATGTGCCCAAACTGGGGTTAACAGAATCCGACACAGTGAGGGTTCCTGAATCACACTGCAACGGGGAATGAATGACTTGGGAGGCTGGAAGCAGTTCTATTCATAGATACTCATTTGGTGATCTCTATAACGGTCAAGGCAAAGATACATACCCCAAAGACTGCAAGAATTAGCCAGTGGAATTTGAAATGCCGAAATTTTTGCTTCAGAAAGGTCAGGAAAGCCCTGTTTAAAATCTAAATTTTGCCGTCTAAAGGCAGTGCAAGGATGGACTAGGAGAATGTGGGGTGACTCGTTTCTTCCTTTGAGAGCCAGTTCCTGCCAGACACAGGAATCGTCCACTTGAGTCACAGGGTGGAGAGGAGACCCCTCAGTCCTGTCAGTAAGGTGGTAGGGAGCATTGCCACGTGGCTACCATGAATGCCATTTCAGAATTTATTTCTCTCTTAACTTCATGTGTGTCCAGAGGCACTTGAGATTCACTGATGTTTTCTTTAGACTGTGGAGCACGCTTCAGCAGTTAGTTTCAGGTGTTGGCTCTACTGGCATTAGGTTTCGACTTAATGTTTTCTGAAGACATGTTTTCTGCTGTTTTTCATTGTTCTTGTCTGGCGTCAGGCTGCTGCCTTCAACCTAGCAAGAGCTGAGTGGTGTCTTCAGCAGTGAGGTAGCTCCTGGAGGCCGCCACTGTTTTGCTGTGTGACTTTGGCTAATTTATTCACCTCCCTGTGCCTCAGCCTCCTCTTCTGTAAAGTGGAGAACACAGGAGTGTCTACCTCATAGAGCTACTGTCAGGTTTCAGTGAGTTAATCTACATGAAACAATAAGGATAGAGACTGACACAAAATCACACTCAACAGGTTTTCACAATTATGATTACTTGACCCAGTAGGAGAAATGAAAAAACACAACTGACTTCCTTCTAAGGACATGCCCAAGAATCCAGTTTTAGTAACTTTGAAGGCATTGTTTTTCACAGAAAGTATCTCCTGCCAGATTTTTTCATGTGTTTGCAGCTTAGCTTTAACAAGGAGCTGAAGGACGCCAGGCAGCAAGGGATGGTGAGTGCTGGTAGCGTGTGGGGAGCACACCCAGACTTCCTCCCTGTAATTAGGAGTCTGAACCATCTCCACCATCTCCCTTAGCTAATAAGAGATTTTTACGTTTGCTTACCTCAAAGTGACCTGTCTGGGTTTTCTTTTTTTGTGGCCCCCACTGTAGGTTTTTGGAAGAAGCTGACTGCCTGAAAAGAAATTACAAAACATGAAAATCGCTTTGAGGTGACCAACAACTCCAGAGGCCCCTAACTCCTCCCAAGCTGGATCTGGGGTGTAAGCGCTGTAACTTCAGGTAACAAAGAAGTGTCCCCTCTCCTGCCCCCGGCAACTGATAATTATTGGTAGCTTGCATGGCAGTTCTTCCTTTAGGAAGTGTAGTTTCTTCCAGGAACTCTGAAACTTGGGATATTCCACCTCATGCGGTTGTTTGACTGGTCAAAAAGGGAGTAGGGGATTCTGGAGGTACTTCATGTCTGCCACCTGGCCCAAGGAGGCCCAGGCTCACCAAGACCCTAAGGGCAGGGCTCTGTACTTATTTCCTGGCCCTGCTTCTGTGAATGTTAATGACAAAATAACAACAATGGCACCCACCCAACAGGGTCTTTTATGCTATTAAATAATCATGAAATACTTCTTGAAGGATAAATCAGAGAGAATAGCTGGGAAATGTTTGCAAATAAAGAGCAGCAAGAGAGGAACTATTTGTTCTCCTAGCTGTTCAAATGTATTGTAAGGCACAGTGATCAAAACAGTATGGTACTGTGATAGAGATAACTAGATCAAAGGAACAGAATAGGGAGTCCAGAAATAGGTGATAAATCAATAAAGGTGTATTTCACATTAGTGGCAATGGGATAAATGAGCTAGCAAATGGTGTTAGAAAAAATTTTCTCTCTGTTAGAGGGATATAAGAAATTCCTAAGCTTAGGTAGTATACCAAAATGATTTCCAAATAGCATTAAATTAAAAAATCCTTAAAATCTTAGTAAAAAAAGAGAATATTTACATTATTTGGGGTGAGAAAAGGCTTTTAAAACATGTCACTTTTGGTGCCACATAAAAATATTGTAAACAAAGTTAAAAAAACAAAAGGGTAGGCTGGGCGCGGTGGCTCACGCCTGTAATCCCAGCATTTTGGGAGACTGAGGCAGGTGGATCATGAGGTCAGGAGATGGAGACCCTCCTGGCAAACATGGTGAAACCCCGTCTCTACTAAAAATACAAAAAATTAGCTGGGCATGGTGGTGCGTGCCTGTAATCCTAGCTACTAAGGAGGCTGAGGCAGGAGAATTGCCTGAACCCAGGAGGCGGAGGTTGCGGTGAGCCGAGATCGCTCCATTGCACTCCAGCCTGGGTAACAAGAGCAAAACTCCGTCTCAAAAAAAAAAATACAAAACTTAGCCAGGCGTCGTAGTGGGCGCCTGTCATCCCAGCTACTCGGGAGGCTGAGGCAGGAGAATCGCTTGAACCTGGGAGGTGAAGGTTGTAGTGAGTCAAGATCGCACCACTGCACTCCAGCCTGTGGACAGAGCGAGACTCTGTCTGAAAAAAAAAAAAAAAAAAATGTGGTGGAAAATGTGTTTACAACATCAATGATGAACAAAGAATAAATATTCTTAGTATACAAATTCTTTCATTCAATATCTATGTATTGAGCGCTTGGTATGTGCTAGAAAGTATTTTGGGCACTAAGGGCACAAGCAGTAAATAATGTCCCTGCTCTCCAAGTACTTAGACCCTGATGGGGAGGACAGCCAGTGAATACGGTAGATTACTGTAGGTCGCATTTTGATAAGGGCTAAGGACAAAACATTAAGCAGGGAACTGGGTTAGGGAGGCTTGGCAGGGTTTGCATTATATGGATATTCAAGGGAGCTTCACTGATGAAATGACATGGAAGTCGTTGAATGTTGAGCTGATAGCAAATTTGCTGTTTTTGGAATATTGAGCTGATAGAATTTGCTGATTGGGTTGAGTGCAGGTTGTGAAAGAAAGGAGTCAGGGTGGCTTCTAGGTTTGGGGCCTGGCAACCAGAAGGATTGACATAGGAATGACTCAGAGGCTTGGCTTGGAGAGAATTAGAGTTTTGGTTATGGATATTTCAGTTTGACATCTCTCTTATGTATTCAAGTGAGGATGTCAGGGAGGTGATTGGATATAAAAATCTGTAATTCAGGGTGACATCTAGGCTGGAGATATAAATTTGGGAGTTGTCACAGTGTTGATAATATTTGAAAGAATGACACTAACTAGAGCCCCTAGAGGGCATGCATAGACGGAGGAGAGGGCCCAGTACATCCATGGGACCCTCTCTTTAGAGTCGAGGGAGATGAGGAGGAGCCAGCCAAAGAGAGCAAAATGGAGTGACCACTGAAATGAAAGGAGTCCACAAGAAAGGGGATCTCCCAAGGCATAAAACAGTGAGAAGCGTGAGATCAGCTTTACCGGATGTGCTGATGGGCAAGGAGAGAGGGTGTGGAGAGCTGGCCATTGGGTCTAGCACTGGGGAGGTCACTGGTCAACCCAACAAGGGCTGTTTCCTGGGAATGATGGGGAAAGAACCTGATTGTAGTTGGGTTATTGAGAATAAGAGGAAAAGAACTGGAGATAGAGAAATGGGACAATAGCCGGAGGAGGATGGTATTCAAATAAGTTTATTTTTCCCAAGATGGGAGTTACGTAACTCCTGTTTTTACCCAAACGGAAATGATTCAGTAGCGTAGGGAGAGTGGATGGTGCAGGACTGGGCTGGGGGGAGGGTTCTGAAATGGTGGTCTCGAGGAGGTGGGAGAGGTAGAATCCAGGCATGAGCTGGTGGTGGGTCCTAAGCAGGAGCATCTTTTCTCAGTTCACTAAGAAGCAGAGTCATCAGCAGAGGGTGGAGACTGAGGAGGTGTTGGAGGTTTGAGGAGAGAGGACAAAGCATGAAGTCCTTCGTAGCAGAATGGGAAAATAAATGGCCAGGGAATGAAGGATCGCTGGGCGGCATGCAGGCCTCTGAGGGTATGTTTTCTCCAGCCATGTCCCGTTACACAGGTGCACATGGGGTATGAGGCCATTGTGGTAGAAAAACAGAACATGGACAGGCACAAGGGAAGACAGAGAAACGCCTGTAATCAGAAGAGCACCATCAGTAATAACTGAAGAATACAAGTAAAAACAGTGAGGTTTTCTTTTTTTCCTCTTCAGACTGGCAAAGAGCTCCCATTGGGGTTAGAAATTATTGTTGCTTTTCTGGAGCACAGTGTTACAGTATATTCCAGAATACAACGTGTGTCCCCTTTTGACCTGTCAGTCCCACTTTTAGAAATTTATTCCAAGAAATAATCGCTCAAATGTAAGGCGATATACACAAAGACATTCACACAGCATTGCTTATCAAAGTGAAAAATTGGCAATCATCTAACCAGGAGGCAACTGACTCACTTACCTGTCAGCATAACAGTAATAGTGGGACACAATGGCTCACACTCACCCTCCTGTTTCGAGGGCTGGTTTTGCAGATGAGGGAACTTGGGTCCAGAAGGGGGTAGTGACAGCTCCAGTCTTACTGCACAGAGCTCAGACCCCTTGGCTGTAGGCAGGCACCCTGCCCAACCTCTCCAACTGGGCTTGGAGTCAGAATCCCTCGCAAGGAACTTAGCCCCTTTTCTAGGGCCGGTTTGCTTAATGCTTTTAAAATACTAGTTCTCAAAATGTTTTGCAAATTTGTTTACAATGTCTTCGTTTCATCATTTGTGGCTTTCCTTGCAAAGGATGCTGACAGTGGGGAGACAACAGACAGACTGCCTGAGCTAGTGATAAAGACCATATTTTCTTGATTCCCAAGTAATACTTACAGTGGAAGAAAGGCTATTTTCTGCTTTCTTACAGTGTTTACAAAAGTCATAACTGTGAGGATGATCTGGGTGCAACATCTGTCACCCCTTTGATCACCAGGGTTGATTGGGCTGACCTGACTGGCTAGGCAGGTGTCCCCTTCCTCTCTCACCACTCTGTGTGTGTCCCTCCTGAAGCTGTTATGCTCAAAGAGGATGACCATCCCTGATAGAGGAGGACTGGTCTTTGGTCAAGGGTATATGAGTAGCTGTCTTCTTCTGTTAGGACTTCCAAACAAGCTCTCAAAAGTCATAAGAGAAGTACAAATATAATAAAGAACTTACATTTATTTGTTTCCTTATCATATGTTTATTGATTAGAAGAAAATAAAATTAGCGACCAGGCATGGTGGCTCACACTTGTAATCCCAGCACTTTGGGAGGCTGAGGCAGGTGGATCTCTTGAGGCCAGGAGTTCAAGACCAGCCTGGCCAACAGGGTGAAACTCTCTCTACTAAAAATATAAAAATTAGCCAGGTGTGGTGGTATACACCATTAGTCCCAGCTTCCCAGCTGTTTGGGTGGGTGAGGCACGAGAATTGCTTGAACCTGGGAGGTGGAGGTTGCTGCGAGCTGAGATTGCACCACCGCAATCCAGCCTGGGTGACAGAGTGAGACTCTGTCTCAAAAAAAATAAAGATAAAATTAGCTTTGCTGGTGGAGAAAAGGGAGGAAAAATAATTAGCATTGTCAGAGAACATCTGGGATATTTGGTCCCCTCAGTGGGAATAGCCCTGAGTTGTCACTCCTGGAGCTTCTGGTTTTAGTTTAGGTCTTTGACGCCACAGCACAGGGACCCAGGAGAAGCTGTTCAGCTTCTCCAGGCTTTTGTGTCTTCACCAGAGAAATGAGCGGGTGGGCTTAAGTTACCTATGAAAACTCGTAAAATAAATATGATGCTCTTTCCACCCTACCACATGCCTGTTTTGGGTCCAGGGGTGTGAGAGATGTGTTAGTGCTACTGTAAACCAGCCCTGGGTCTCACCCCTCCCCGCCAACCTCCCCCCACTGCCAAACCCCCAAGCACTACCCTGGGTTCTCCACTGCTTTAGAAAGCTCATTGAAATAAACACGCCTTTGTGCCTCTTGCAACAATTCCAGATCAACCAATGGCAGACCAGAGAATGGACATTTCTTCAACCATCAGTGATTTCATGTCCCCGGGCCCCACCGACCTGCTCTCCAGCTCTCTTGGTACCAGTGGTGTGGATTGCAACCGCAAACGGAAAGGCAGCTCCACTGACTACCAGTAAGGTCTTTGGGGCATGTCTTCCTCTTGTTAAACTTGGTGTCAGTTCTCGGGCATGGAACATCTAGCAGCCAACTACTGTTGCTCCTGGAAAAGGGGATGGGAATAAAAAATCCAACTCTAGGTGGCTACACAGTTGGTTTTTGGCTTTACCTTCCCCTGACTTGTAAGCAAGAAGGGAGCCTTCAGCACTGCTGAGGCATTTTCCTTTCACGTCCCATCCCCAAAATGTTATACACCAAGAGGAAAAGAACAGTCTTAAGGCCAAGTTCTACCTTTTACCCCTTTCTTCCTCTTCTTTCTTTGCTCCTTTGAGCAAGAGGGTTAAGTCTATGGGTGTCATCTCAGGGGGTTCAAAGAGAGCTTTGCCCAAGGGCCTCTCTGAGGAAGACAGCAAATGTCAGGTGCTTAATGAATGTTTGTGGAAGGAATGAGTGGAGGTCCTCTCCGAAAGCAATTTAGGAACATTGATATTGTCCTTAAACATTGTTTAAATTAGTATGAACTTGTTATATTAAATTTAGACTTGATGACTTTTCTTTTGAGTAAGTAAATTTTCACCAGTCATCATTCTGTATATATACAAACACCTAGGAATAAGGCAGTGTAGAATGTTCAAAGGCACATTTTATTTTGCTGAGGCACCTGTGTAGAATCTTACCCAAATGTCCATTTAAGAGGTTTTCTTTTGTTTAATGAGGGAAAATCTCTGAGGAGGTATCCCCCCTACAGCAGATGTCCTTTCTGCTGAAGTTCACAGGTCGAATTTGGGGAGCACAATGGCTGGAGGTCAGATGCCCACTAGGAGATGCTATGATTAATATGTAAGTTATCCCAGATGATTAAGACAGCCAACACCCAGGGGCTGGAGAGTGGGTATGAGGGCTGTGAGGGTGTTCTTCCATAGCAGTAACTCCCCAGCAGAGAGACTGCGAGATGTTGACCACAAACCCTTTGTCTTGAGCAAGTGCTGAGGGAGCCACTATTATGTTCTAAGGCCTCTGCCATCTACACCTGTGGTTTCCAGCCTGGTCACCACCCAAGACCCCTCAGATTTCCCTTGTGGACCCTGGTTTGCTAATCTTCTGTAATTCATGGAGACTCGATTAATTAAGCAACCATAATCTCTTTCACTATCATTTTAATTTAACTGAAGTCATCTGTGACTGTCAGGCAGAGCTTTTTCTCACCTGAGATGATCATCTGTCCTCAAGGAGCAGAGAGAATTCTAGACAAAAGAGAAGAGGGGAGTTTTTGCCCTTCCGTGGGGCCTGCATGATCTCTAAACTTTAGAATTAGCTGGAGACACCCTCTGCCTGTGAGGAACCCCAGGGCATCTAATTGGGAACACTGTTCTAGAATCCCCATGATATGGTCCAGTGCTCCTAGAAACAGCCGTTTTTGCCCTTGGGATTACATTGTTTGAAGGGCCATGATCTCTCCTTTCCTATGGGATAAAGGAAAAAGGAGACAGGCCCAGGTGGCAGTCCATGTTCTCCTGATAAATACATGGATTGGAGAAGGCCATGAGAACGATTTGGAACTCCTTCCTCTGGGGATTTCAGTCTATTTTCTTCTACTGAACTACAAGATGCAATGAAACCTGGATTTCTGGAGTCTGTGAAAGGGAGGGAGATCCTTGCTGTTACCCCAGGACCCTCTGTGGCCCTCAGCCCCACTACTCCCCTCTATCCCAATTCCTAAAATCTAGGGGTTCCCATCTAGCTGAGAAGCAGAACATTTGGCAGCGTGCCTTTGAAAAGTTCTTGGGGCTCTGCTCAGTACTTTATTGGTACTTTAATTCCCCCTGCTCACTTCACCCCTTCCCCGCCAGATAGATAAGTATGCACATGTCAAATGGAACAAGCTTCATTTATCCAGAATGATGGGGTGGGGGAATGAGAGGTTATAGATATTTTGATACTGTGGTTAACTAAGCATTTTTGTAAACTCTACATATTCCCAATTTTCAAACAATTGAAATATGGTAAAATATAAGTTAACGCAGAAACTCTATTGAGATAACTATTGTTTGATAATCTGAGAACTGGTCCAGGTTTTATAATAAGTTCAAGTTAATTTCCATTTGTTTGTTTTACCTTATACATCATTAATCAATATTGTGGCTGTTTGAGCTTTCTTATTGTTTGGTTTCTGGATAAATGAGAACCTTCTGTCTTAAGAGGCTCTTCTGTATGTCCTTATTAACATGCAGTCACATTCTCTCTTGTTTTTTCAGAGAAAGCATGGACACAGACAAAGATGACCCTCATGGAAGGTACCATGAACCTAGTAATTTGAACTTCAGCGTCCTTAGAGCCATTTGCTTTGCCCTGTTACACATTCTTTGACTTGGGGCAGCACCCATGTCGTCAACTGGAGATGAGCAAGGAGGCTGTGGCCTGTGGGCTTACACTGTGTCCCTCCAACCCCCAGTCCCCTTGTTTGTCTGCAGAGAGATGAAAGGGATGGGGCAGAAGAAAACAGCAGTGTGTAACTTTGCCATTCATCTCTGGAGAATTATGTTTTTATCTTTTGCCTTTTTCCTCCCCCCAGGTTAGAATACACAGAACACCAAGGAAGGATAAAAAATGCAAGGTAAGCTTAGACCTCGTTTTGTCTACAAAGCGTCCTAATTCTGGTTGCTTAGAGAGCAGCTGAGGAGGCTCTGTGTGTTTGGTCCTATTGGGCAAAGAGTCCTGTTGGGCACTGTCACATCCTTAGAGAACAGGCAGGTAGCAGGCCTCGGCCGAGGTGGCCTTCTGCCCTCCATGCTCCCCATGCTGGACTGGTCTTTACTTTTTGCTGTCCAAGCACCTTTAACCTGAAGGGGATTTGAAGGTAGCAGAAATCAATCAAGGCTCGTTTTTTCCAAGTCTTCAGTAGAGGACATCTTCCTGACTGGAGGGCTGGGACTCGCCTCTGAAAGGGGCCCCTATTGCACTGCAAGTTGCAACTGAATGTCCCACATGGGGCATGCTAGTGCCTCAAGTACATTCGCTGCTTTCGTTCTTCCTACCTCCAGCCACACTTGCTGACCTCTTCCCATTGGGTCCTCAGTTGTTCTGCCGTTAGTGCCAAGACCTTCTGAGGCTGTGTCATGACAAACTGATACAGGGGGTGCAGAAATCGGCTGCCCTAAGGCTTCAAGCTCTTCCCTTGGAGGCCAGCCTTGGTAGGAGCTCCCATGGCTCTGTATCTGTGGCAGCTGCAGCAAACTAAATTTCCATAGTTGCTGCACCTCCTTAGGACCATCACCAACGGCAGGTACACATCAGTCAGGGAGAGCATGTGCCAGGGCAGTGCCACCCTGCCTCAGTGGACAGCCACTCTTGGGAGGGAGGAATGTGACATTCCTCAGAGGAGGCTCCTGGGGACAGATGCAGCATCTGCTGTACCTAGGTGGGGTCCTGGTTGATCCAGGGATGACAGTGTTGGTTACTGGGTGCCCTAGTCTGTGAAGCTGTGACTTGGAAGAAGTGGTGCCCTGCCCAGGTCACACAGCCACACAGTGGGCTTCTCACAGATCTCAGGGACAGTCCATGGGGCCCTGGGTGCTCTGTGCTATGAAGCCACCACCTCCCTTCTCTTTCCTTCCAGCCCCCTTTCAAAATCCAATTTTACAAAGGCAGAGAGGAAAAGAAAATGAGGTGAAATGAACAATTCAGTTTACTCTGAAAAGACAATTTTTGTGGCTTTTCTCCTGAATTCTAAGGATAAGGTAAACATAAAAAAACTAATACTGACCTGGCAGTGAGACCATTTTCTTGGAAACTTTAGTAGAAAAGTCTAATTTTAAACATTCTGCAAATTCTAAATTTGCCTTGTCAGATGAACATTGAAAACAGTTACAACTCATGTATTTTTGTCATCTTTTCTTGATGCTTGGTTACATTTTTTACGAAATTGCTTTTTTATATTGTTGTTCAGGGAAGCTCACAGTCAGATTGAAAAGCGGCGTCGGGATAAAATGAACAGTTTTATAGATGAATTGGCCTCTTTGGTACCAACATGCAACGCAATGTCCAGGAAATTAGATAAACTTACTGTGCTAAGGATGGCTGTTCAGCACATGAAAACATTAAGAGGTGAGACCCTGGGCTCTATTGTCCTTTATGTCCTTGCCCACAAATGTTACCACCCTTGCCTAGAATGTTCCTGTCCCGAAGGCAAGTGTTTATTACTTGCAATTATGTAGCCTTGAGTAGTACGCCTATACTTTTCAGCAGCAGCCGTGATGCCAAATGAAATGATGATTGAGCTTATGTGGGGTTTACATGCAATTTTGTAGTCACACATCCTCAAAGCATAGAAACTATGTGCTTTGTATGTCTGTATATGCATGTAATCAGGCTACATGCCTATCAGAGATGATACTGCTCTCACATCTTGCCTATGTTTGTGCCTAGATCCCACCCTTACAATTATAACATGAAGAAACGTAGGTGCACACAGTGACACAGAAAAGTCAGTTTCAGTTTTTAAGATGAAAATTCATCATGGTTCCTTTGAAGAGTGAGTCATGGGTTGAGGTTTCTCGCAGCATTTTGTTGTCAGGAATGAACACAGGATATTTTCATCTTCCTGGAATTTTCCCGAACCAGATCCACTCGTTGTGAGGGAGGCAGTATTTTCCTTCTTTTCTGAGTGTGGGGAGGGTGAGAAAACAGAGGCAGAAAAGTGGAAGTGACTTATCCAAACCACAAGAGAAATCTGAAATATATCAGGCATTTTAGTGAATGTCGTTCCTGGAATTTTCCATAGCTAGTCTCGGACTTTTGGAGGAAATTGGAAAGTGGGCGCTCAGTCAGATCTCTGACCTGCGTGGTAGAAGAATTGCATCTTTTTATATTTGCACCAAGCCACCAGAAATAAGAAGTAGCTGGTTTTATCTGAAGACCATTATTCAAAAATATAAATGTTGTATCCTGTGCTGGGAGAATGGCATTTAAAAATTCATATTTGCGCAGATAATATGGGTTAAATTATAAACTAATTTCTATTAAATTAGAAGGAAAAAAGTAGCAAATCTCAAGTTAAAGAGCAGGGATAGGGATCAATAGGATGTTTGCAGCGCATCCTATTCCCCTCCCTCTCCATAGTACTTTAAATTGTTATAGATCCGTTTCATTTTATTCCTTCACTATTCTCACTATTCTACAGATTCCAAATCATTTACTGCTGGCATTTTTCTCCGTTAAGTGACTGTTCTGAAAAATGCCAGATTGACAGCCTTTTAAATATAAGTCTTATCCCCTTTCAGTCCTGGGAGCGGGGGCTGCCTTTACTGAAGCAATGCATTTCTCCACATTGCCACACTCATTTAATTTACCCCTGATGAAGAAGAACTTACATTTAATGCCTTCTACAATATATTTACTCAGGGCCTGGCAGATTGGATGGTTTCCCAAGAACATTTAGAGTGGTGATTTGAAGGACTATGAGACAACCCATTTAATACAGATCTTAGGAGGAGGGAACTCTCTGAGGAGCCTCTACCAGTTTACTTCCTGAGCTGCCTTCTCTCTTAAAAGCATATTGTTAAACTTCCTTCTATTATCTCTTGGTTTTTCCCTGTAATGAGAAAAACAAGCTGGTTAGGTCTCCTGTGGGTAACAGTGTTCTCTTTTCCATGGAATTCTCTTTCTCTTTGTCCAAAGCCAGATCTAGGCCTGTCTCAGTTAAGGCCTAAACAATATAATTTAAATACCAGGTCGTAGGGACTAGGCCACTTACAGAGGTTTGAGGCAGCAAGTTGGAATGAGACATTTTCTGAATATCAAGTATACTGATTCTTTCTCTTTTTCCCCCTAAGGTGCCACCAATCCATATACAGAAGCAAACTACAAACCAACTTTTCTATCAGACGATGAATTGAAACACCTCATTCTCAGGGTATGTTCAACTATGGGATTATTTTACATTTGTTTTTATAAATTTTTGAGTAAGCACCAGCATGTGGGCATTGGATGTTTCAACACTGAGCTTTTTTTTTAGGGCTGCTTCCTCTCTCGGGTCCTTCCTTTTATCTTATTGTTTGGACAGGTTTCACATTTCTTCCATAAAATCTTTCTCCTCCTCTTTTAACCTTGTCTAGGCAAAAATGGAAGGTCTTTGCCACTGCAATTTTAAATCAGAAGAGGCAGGATTTGTAAGAGGAATTGGGGAATTACATTTCTGCACGAAGATTTTAGGAAGGGACTGAAACTGACAACAATTGAGAAATTCTCTTCACCTGATTTAACTGCTAGCACAAAGAAAGTCCACCTACATCTCTACACCAAAATCCTATCAAAATGACAACACTGTGGTCCACGTCTGTAATCCCAGCACTTTGAGAGGCCAAGGCAGGCAGATCACCTGAGGTCAGGAGTTCGAGACCAGCATGGCCAACATGGTGAAACCCTGTCTGTACTAAAAAATATAAAAATTAGCTGGGTGTGGTGGTGGGTGCCTACTTGGGAAGCTGAGAAACGAGAATGGCTTGAACCCAGGAGGTGGAGGTTGCAGTGAGGTGAGATCGTGCCACTGCACTCCAGCCTGGGCAACAGAGTGAGACTGTCTCAAAAACAAAAACAGAAACACAAAACTTCCAGAGACTAGTGGTTCAAAAAAGAAAAATAAATGGAATAAGTATATGCTTTCACTTGCTTGACTTGAGTGGTCTCTCTGTCTTGCTAACTCTCTGCTGGGAGATGGTTGAGGTGGCACTGTGGGAACCTATCGTCTTCCATGTGGAATTAGGTCTGCACAGGGCTCTAAGTTGTATCACAAGGTAAAGTGAGATTAACTTGGGAATTGAAAGGAAAGAAACTGTATTCGTAAACATGTGTTCTTGGAATTTGTAAACAGAGAATAGAAAAACATAACTAAAAGGAAGGATGCCCTCTCCTACCTTCCATGAAGTCAGGGCTGACCTTACCTACAGAATCTTCATACCCATCTTAAAGCTGAAGTTTGCAAAGCTATAGAATAGAGGGCAGTCCATCTGGATTTCTGTATCATCACTATCCATTTTCAGCTCTCTGTAAGCCTGGCCTATCTGCTCACTCCAGCATTCTCTATTTATCGCCTCATGACGTGCTATCTCAAATTGGAAAGCATTCACCTGCAAGGACCAGAAGACCAGATGAATAAGTGTAGTTTCATTTCTCAAGTATAACTGGTCTTGAGTAGGTTATGTGAGTTTGCTTGTTCACTGAGGTCAATAGGAACTAGGCTCTTTCTGTCTTTGTACTCAACCACACCAAGCTAGCATGCTAGCTTTTTTCCTTAATGTAGCCAGGTACCTCTGCCAGGTCTAAGTAGCCAGACTGACTATAAAAAAAAGGGTAAATGAGGCCCTAGTCTGGCTGCCCTTTTTATCAAGAAAGGATACACCTTCCTGGAAGCTCAATAGTGGACTTCTGCTTATCCAAAAGTGTGTCACTTGGTCACACCTAGCTGCAGCTGCAGGGCAGGGTGCAGAAACAAGTGTATATAGATTTTCAAGCCTCCCTGGTAGAGACAGGCAAGAAAGAAGGGGCCTGGGAATGGTGCTGGGAATTGGCTCCCCCAACAGTGTTTACCACACACACTTTCCACAGCCACATGCATTTGCTCGATTCCTTCCAGAAGTGACTCCCACAAGCCAATATAGCATTTCAACTATGGTCTGGTTGGCCTGAGGTTGAATGAGGCTAGTGCCTTTCTTGGCAAAAAAGCCATCTTATTAGTACCACCTCATTTAGGGCAGCTGCAATACCACCTGCTCCCCCAACCCTCCTGAATATGAATTATTGTTAAGTCAGGATTTTTACATCTTGTATAGGTGCTTTCTTGAATTTAAGATAGAATTTCTCTCTCATTTCTGTCAAAACCTGTTTGTTGAATGGCCCCATAGTCCACCTTGTCATTAGTGACCCTTGGAATCTTTGTGTGACTTGTAGATCCAATACATGCCTCTGTGCCTTTCATCCTGTTTATTTATAAATTCGACAAGCATTTTTTGTGCACTTACTAGAGGCATGGCATTGTTCTAGGAACATCCAAATCAATGAGAAACACTTTAGAGTGGGAGCAGTATCCCAATCAAGTGAGTGATGGTCTTTTGGTTACCACTCTTTGGACACAGTTATTCAGACACCCAACTGTGTCCACCTCTCCATCCTTTTCATAAGGATGTCCATGTTCTCAGAGAGGATTTGCTGAGGTTCAAATATGACTGATGTATGTAGCATCTCGAGAGCTGCCATTGGGGCCAGCTTCATGGGCATGCGACCTCTGCAGTTTCACAAGGCCCCATGCTTGGTTTAATGCTCTGTCACCTCCTAGAAAATCTTAATTTTTGAACAAGGATCCCGCATTTTCATTTTGTACCGGGCCTCACAAATTACGTAGCTGGTCCTGATTCCCTTACTGGTAGTAGATCTGCAGCTATAGATGTGATTAGCATGCCTCTATGCCTTTCATTCTTGCTTATTCATGAATTCAACAAACACTTTTGTGTACTTACTTGAGGCTTGGCATTGTTTTAAGAACATCCAAATCAATGACATTTTAGGGTAGGATACAGGCTTATTTTAAGGAAAAGAATCTATGCATTTATTTCATATATGTATGTAAAATAATTATCAAGCAGAATCCTATGGATGGAAAAATTTAAAAATAAAACAAGTTCCTTTTGCAATGGCACATGCTTAATTATTTTCTTGTTCTTTTTGTAATAATTTTCTGTCAGATACCCACACTTACTAGAATTATGGAACAAGGATTATAATGCTATCTCAGTTAAATACTTTATCTTGGGCTTGTGTTTTCTACTCCTTTGTTTTATGCAGCACTCAAGAGTGATCTGTCTTGCCTGATGAAGCTTTTGTCACCTCTCTGGCATGTGTCAATGGCTGAGAAATACTGTCCAATCCCTTATCACTCCCAGGGGCCCAGTTCCAGGGATTTGTTTCAACAGAAAGCCAGGTCCACTCAGATGATACTCAGTTTGGCTGCAGGAACTGGACTTCTGCTTTTTCTCAGCAATGCAAAATGGACAAACTGCTTTCTTTACTAAGTGCTTTCAAAATATCTTTAATAAAGTGTATGTCAGGGATCAGTCAACTGTATCAGTTTACAATGTCTACATATTCTACTTCTCCATGTTTTGAAAACTAGGCAGACTGTACTAGCGCCTCTGTATCATTTATTAACCTGCACCATCTTCCCAAGAGTGACCTTGCCACTGGCTGGCCCTGTGGCTCTGTGGAGCTGGTAGTATTCTCACAGCCTCTGCTCCTTAGCTATCCATTGGGCCCGGCTCCTTCACAGATGGTCTGCCTTCCAGGGTGCTGGGGAGATGGAATGTCCAGAGCCTCCCCCGCTGATGCATTCACTGCTTTGGAACCTACTGGCTTCCCCCTGGAGTGCTGAAATCGCTTTACCCGTGTCGTCGGTTCAGGCCTGACCCTGCCCAGTATTACCTCCAGGGTGTCACAGGTCCCTTCTGTCTAGTCACCTCTCAAACCACATCGCCACATTAATGACAAGCCTCAAAAACACTTCTGTGAGATTTAAGATTGTCTGCAAGGCAAATGAGGAAGTTATTAATACACTATTTGTTGACAGAATGAGGCTTCCAGCAGATGGTGCTTGGAAAGTTACTTCCCCCTCACTGTCATCCCTTGCCCCTGGGCCAGCTTAGGGACCTAACTTAGGAAAGGATCCTCCCCAGCTTCCTTCTGGCTGAGTAGCCTGCCAGGGTCTCACAGCAACAGTGATTCTGTTCCCCTCTCACTCATTTCTTCTGTCCCAGCACAAGTGCATACACCATTCTTTTACCTTCTGGCATATGAATTCATTTTGTGGTTCTTTGAATTAAACCACATCATGAAGGCCCTTTTGTGGAAAAAGAGAACAGAGTTTCTCTGTTATTTTTCCAAAGAACAGATTGAGGGCCAGTGAATAAGGCAAGAAACTAGCCCACTGTGTATTAGAACCGGGTGAGGGGGGAGGGCGGAAGGGCTGTCATAAGAGCAAGGGCATGACAGAGTGGGGCGCACCCTCCTTGTCACCAGCAGACCCCAGCAGGAGTTGAGTGGTTGTATGTCTTGGAAGGCAGTGGGTGGAATTCACACATATGCTGACAAAACAGCCCAAGCTCTCAGGCACTATAGCTTGGGTATTTACCTGCTTCAGTATCTTTACCAAATGTTGTCCTGTCTTAATGCTTGGCTTTATAGGAACATTTATATTTTATCCTGTATTTAAATTGAGGAAGGGGTCAGAAGAATCTAGGGGAAATTTTGCTTTTCTTGTCTCACTTGGAATGCAAATAGTCCATCCCTGGATGGAGGGATAATATTTGAGAGTAGTAATTCTCAGCCCTGGTCACATTAGAATCACATTAATGTGGAAGAGGGATAGGTTTAAAAAATACCCCAGTGATCGGCTCCATGCCAGACCAACAGCATAAAACCAAAAACAAAAAACACTACTCCAGATGTTGAGAACCACTGTTTTCAGAGCTCCCTGTACATGGAGGTGTTCAAGTTTAAGGCAGATGGCGGCTAAGATGTTGGAGAGGGGATTCTTCAAGAGTCCTTCCAAATCTCAGATTCTCTGACTCTCCATAGAGTTGTTACAGTTAGAGCAATGAAATATGATTTCTCTGGACCATGATACCATCAAAAGAATACATGTGAGCTGAATTCTGTTTTGAAATAGAACTTACTTTAATTGAACTTTTTCACATGCAGACACACACACACACACACACACACACACACACACACACACACAGACTTTAAATTCTCTGGAGACATTTGTTTTCAGCATCTTGCTCTCAGATTACCACTGAAACTGTGAGTGAGTGTTCCAGTGCTTTGGATGCTTAGAAAACACATCCTTTTCTGCTATCAGGGTGATTACAAATTATGTTTCCAAAATTATGAGAAATTGATTATCCATTTCTCCTGATTAGGCAGCAGATGGATTTTTGTTTGTCGTAGGATGTGACCGAGGGAAGATACTCTTTGTCTCAGAGTCTGTCTTCAAGATCCTCAACTACAGCCAGGTATCGTTCATGCGCCTGTTGGTGGTGGGCAGCCTCACAGCAGTCAGAAGTCTCACTGCATTTTTTCAGAAGAATTATAGTATACACGTCATGTGTGAACTTCTTCCAGAAAATTCTTAACTTCTTAACAGATTTAGACTTAGAATAATCTTGTAATATGTTCCATATTCCCCCCATTGAAAGATCTGACTCTGATCTGATCAAACACATTATGGCTTTCTTCTATTGCTGCAAAATAAATACCCCACAATATGTGGTGAGGACAGAGGGTGAGAGGCTACCTGGCAAGGGAGAAAGGTAGGCAGGTAACCCAATACCAGAGAATACCACACTTGGAAATCCACTTCATACTGTGTTTGCAGTGCTGTGTCACTTCTTAGCTCGACTGAACTTCAGCGTCCTCCAAAAATTGATGATGATAACCTATAGGATCAAATAAGAGTAGCATTTATAAACACTTCTAGAACAGAACTTTTCAACTATTATGTCCCCCAGAGTTTTTATTCATTTATTCATTCACTCAATGACACACTGGTATTTGCATGGAAGCTTGGTAGGCAGAAGACTTGAAGAATCAGAATGACATTTATGTAAATTAGAATTAATATAAGTTTAATTTTTCCAAAGATTTTTTCTCTTTTTAGTCTCAGAGCAAAGTTATGGAGGAAGTTGCCTGTTATCTCTGTTAATAGACAAGGTGACTGAAGCATATGATATGCATGACTTGCTTGAGAACAGAGAGGCTGAACAGCAGAGCTGGAGCCAGAGCCCACCTCTGTCTTCCTCCTTCTGAGGTTGTACAGGGGAATTCCAAGATTATTGCCTTAGAAGAGCATAAACTGGCCGGGCACAGTGGCTCACGCCTGTAATCCCAGCACTTTAGGAGGCCAAGGTGGGCGGATCATGAGGTCAGAAAATCGAGACCATCCTGGCCCACATGGTGGAACCCCATATCTACTAAAAATGCAAAAATTAGCAGGGTGTGATGGCACATGCCTGAAGTCCCAGCAACTCAGGAGGCCGAGGCAGGAGAATCACTTGGACCTGGGAGGTGGAGACTGCAGTGAGCCGAGACTGCGCCACTGCACTCCAGCCTGAGTGAGACTCCATTTCAAAAAAAAACAAAGAGCATAAACTATTTATATAATTGAGGGTTTTCCCCTCACGTTATCAAAATCAACCTCCAGAGGTCTCCTCCTTTGTGTGTAGGCAAAGTGGTTGGACATATGTATAGGTTCATTTAGGAAAAGTTTGAGGTCTTTTGCATGAAAACATAAAGCAAAGGCAAAGAGCATGCAGACTGTGTGCGCTTCTTACGTAATTGATTTTCTGCATGCAGTTGACTTGTCACGTTTCACATTTCATCCCCATAGAATGATCTGATTGGTCAGAGTTTGTTTGACTACTTGCATCCTAAAGATATCGCCAAAGTCAAGGAGCAGCTCTCCTCCTCAGACACCGCACCCAGGGAGCGGCTCATAGATGCAAAAAGTGAGTACCAGAGAGGCCTCGCATTTCTTCAGCAGCCCACTCACAGGTGGCCAGCCCTGAGTGAGCAGAGAGCGGGTGTGTGTGATGGGCTCAGCCTTTCCGGTCCTACTTCTCTGTACTCTTTCTGGGGCACCAAAGCTATCTTTGGCTAAATGGAATTATTTATGTTCTTTTGGGTTTATTTTACATAAAAAGAACAAAAAATCTCAATGTCCAAATTTATTGAAAAGATTTGTTTAGACTGGATTCTTTCTGATTTTTAGACTTTTCTTTTTTCTTTCAGAATCTAGAAATTCCCAGTTGTATACTCCTGAGTTTAAAGGGCTAAACTTTGATTTGTTCTCCCAGAACAAATGGGCTCTATTTACCTGAGTTACACACAGGCAGCCTCATAAAAGTAAGAAAACATCAACTATAAATATGGTGTTTCTTCAACCAGTGTTCCTCCTTAGATTGGCACCCCCGCCTGGATTTCTTCTTGCAGTACTGGAACCACCATTCACATCCCCTCCTCTGCCCCCAGCTTCCTGCTATTGCACACACTCCTGTGCAAGGCCCCAGTGGCTGCCATCTACTTTAGTCCTGTGGGAGGCTGTGCACTCCTGCAGTTAAGAATGAGGATTCTGGTGGGCATGGTGGCCCATGCCTGTAATCCCAGCACTTTGGGAGGCTGAGGCAGGTGGAGCTCTTGAGGTCAGGAGTTTGCAACCAACCTGGCCAATGTGGCAAAACCTTGTCTCTACTAATAATACAAAAATTAGCCAGGTGTGGTGGCACATACCTGTAATCCCAGCTACTTGGGAGGCTGAGGCAGAAAAATTTCTTGATTCCAAGAGGCAGAAGTTGCAGTGAGCTGAGATTGTACTACTGCACTCCAGCCTGGGTGACAGAGCAAGACACCATCTCAAAAAAAAAAAAAAAAAAAAAAAATGAGGACTCGAGGGAGATTACTGGGCTCATTCTGGCTCCACCATTCACTAGCTGTGTGACCTTGAGCAAGTTACTTAACCTCTCTCTGTCTCAGTTTTCTCATTTATGCAAGAGTACCTGTTTCATTGGGTTGCTGTGAGGATTAAAAGTGTTAATATACATAAAGCAGGCAGAACAGCTCTTAGCACATAGCAAGAACAGTATCAGTGTTGCATTCACCTTGGCCCAGTGCAGTCAAGCCCTAACTAATGTCCTGCTTCCAAGCTCTCCCTGGAAAGAAACCACACCAGAGTAATCTCCTTCAAAACATTCTTTTCATTACACCACTCCTCTTGTTAAATGGAGACTTTGGTATCTGTTGTCCTTTATAGTCTAGCCTTGGCATTTTTTTAGTGACCTTAGGAGAAAAATATGAATGGAGTTTGGTCCTTGCCTTTGAGGTTCTTAGTATATAGTCAGAGAAATGAGACAGACAGCACCCTGCATAGTAATAGGTGCAGCCATAGAAGTAGTGCCAGACATAGAGAACGGATGATTAATACTCATGTGGGCGCAAGGACAGGCATCACCGGGTAGATGACAACCAAGGTGGGTTTGAAAAGATGAATTAATGTTTGCCAGGTAATGAAGGGAGGAAGAGAGCAGAAGAAACAATTTGTAGACAGGTACAGGGGTGTGGAGCCATGTGGCTTGATTGGTGTTATTGGACAAAATGTGCAGTGAGGTGAAAGGCTGAACCATGACGACCTTTTGTTCTGTGGGGACACAGTGAAGAGCTCCGAGTTGGGCGGAGCAGGCTCAGATTGGCATTCTAGGGGAGATCACAGAGCTGGCAATGCGGGAGGTAGATGGGAGGGGAGGAAGCCCGGAAGGAGCCCTGGGCAGCGGCCGTTCCTTGGCACACTTGCTCGAGTGATGGCCGTGGGGGTGTTTTCCCTTGGCTTCTGCACTGTCACCTAGCCAGTGTTTGGTAAGGAGGTGTGCACCTCAGCATCACCTGGGAGCTTTTCAACATAGTCTTGCCCCACCTCCAGAGATTCTAATTTGGTTTTTCCAGACAGCACAGCCCAATAAAAACATAATGCAAACCACAAACATGAGCCACATGTGTAATTTTACATTTTCTGGTAGCCAGATTTTAAAAAGTAAAAATAAATGTAAAATTAACTCCAAAATATCATTTCAGTGTGTAATAATTATAAAAAAGTTCCTTCACATTCTTTTCTTTTTCTGTACTGTCTTTGAAATCCTGAGTGTATTTCAATTCAGAAAAGCCACATTTCAAGGGCTCAGTAGCTACATGCAGCTAGTGGCTACCACCTTGGACAGCACAGACCTAGAATGGGGGAATCTGTAGGTTGATCACACATCCCTGGGATTCTGGCCTACAAGCCAGGTTGAGAACTTAAGGCAGTCCTGTTCCCTCCTTTGTTTCCCAATATCCATATCCTACTCATCCTTCAAGTTCCAGCTCATTTCTTTCTTCTCTGGGAAGCACAGGTTGTCTTTGCCATTTATTTGGCACTAATCATATATCACCCTGTCCTATTATTAATCTTTTCTTGGTGCACCGCCATCTCCTCTTTGTGAGCCATAAGCTCCTATTGGGCAAGAACCCCATGCTATATTTCATTTCATCCCCAGAGTGCCTAATCCATTTATTTAGTAGCATACTCTATGTGATTTATAAACATTTCCAGACAGACAACACACCTTTCCATGCTGCATCTGTTAAAGCCTAAAGTAGGGAGAGATATTTATCTCATGTCATCATTATAAAACAGTGAGGCAGGCAAGAAAAGGCGTTGCTCAAGGTCACACCCCGCTTCCTGACAGACAACATTGCTCTCAGTTTATCACGTTTTGTGTATTGATTTGCAGCTGGACTCCCAGTTAAAACAGATATAACCCCTGGGCCATCTCGATTATGTTCTGGAGCACGACGTTCTTTCTTCTGTAGGATGAAGTGTAACAGGCCTTCAGTAAAGGTTGAAGACAAAGACTTCCCCTCTACCTGCTCAAAGAAAAAAGGTAACAATTTAACAGTCCTTTAAAACCCTGTGACAGGTAAAGCTTGCTTTCTGCAGTAGCTCTCAGCAGGGCATTGCCTCAGTGGTTTCTGGCTGGCCAGAGAGGCAGGTCCCAGGACTGTAGCCAGGACCTTGCAGTCCTCCCTATGTGTTAGAAACAGAGGAGATAGCTGAAAAGCCTGATGGTAGAGATTTGTGGAGAGCCTTCCTCTATTTAAATTGCATTTGTTTTAACATGACTGAGGAAGAATACTCTCAGCCATGATCCTAACTGCCTCGTGAACACCCACCAGTCCACCAAAATGACTCTGAGCTCACCAGTGACCTTCATGTTGCTAAATGCAATGGACACTTTTCCTTTTTCTTCCTTATTGAAGTGTTCTCTTCCCTTGGATGCCGTGAAACCATTCTTCCTCCTCCTCCCCAGTCCTCTGCTGCTGCAGGCTCTCTTGCTGGCTGCTCGTCTCTGTCCTGGGCTGCTTCTGTCTGCAATTTCTGTAGGTCGTGTTGTCTACTCCCTTGGCTTTAAATGCCAATAAATTCCACATTCATATTTCCAGCCTAAATTCTCTTTTGAACTCCCAATTCATAAATGTACTGCTGCTTACTAAATCAGCCTGCTTGGATATCTCAGGGGCATCTCCAACAGGATACGTGCTAAAGTAATCACCTGAGCCTCTCCTCCGGTGTAAATGGCGCTGCCATCCGGCTGGCTGCTCATGTTAGAAGCCAGGGAGGCACCCTCACTTCTGTCTCACCACCCTACTCCTCAATCCTGTTAGTTACGATGTCCTGCCACAGTGAGTCCAATCTGCAAAAGTTCTCTGAAATGTTTGTCCCTTTCCATGCTGCCTACTGTCACTCAGCTCCAGGCTGCCCCCAACTCTTACCAAGTCTCATAAAGTGTAGACACACATGCTGTCCACCCCCAACACAACAGCCAGGATGATCTTTTTATCAGTCCCCCTTTAAAAACCCTTCAGCGTTCCCTATTGCTCTTGAAGAAAAGTTAAAAATACTTAATGTGACCATGCATTCCCCAACGCTGCCACTAAGCACATGCAAGCCATGCTGACTTCCTTCGATGCCTCAAGCCCCTTCTGGGCAATGCCTCTGCACCTGCTGTCACTTCCTGGTTGGAAATTTTTCCCTCTCTCCATGAGCCCCCTTCACATGGCTCTCTCCAACTCAGACTGCCTTATGTACCTTAGCACCCTGCTGGCTTGTTTTCTACTGCTTTCTTATGCTTGCAGTTTATAGTTATTTGTGGGATTATTTGTTTAAAGTCTGTCTCCTCCGCTAGGCTGTAAACTCCACAAGGGCACGTCTGATTTGTTTTTCACTCTATTTCAGTAACCAGCAGACTCCACGCTTGGTAAACACTCCATAACGGTTTGCTTGTTGGTGAAGTCTATAGGTGCTCCACACTTAATGTGTCCCAACTTGAAATCTTTTTTTTTCTCTCTCTCTTGTCTAGTCTGTTTTATCTCTTCTCTGAGTCAGTGAATGACACCAGCAACCACCCAATCCAAAAAAGTTGGAGTCGTCTTCATTTATTTCTTTCCCTTAAGCCTGATATTCATAGCAAATCTCAACAGTTTGATCAAAGAAATTTCTCCTTATTCCTTTCTCTGCTCCTTCTCATCTTCACTGCAGTGCCATAGTTCAGTCTTCCTCACCTCTTGCCGTATTATAGCCACTGGCCTCTGAACCAGCCTTCCTACCAGTTTTCTACTCTCTTCCAGTTCACACGTCACCCTGCCTCCTACAGCATCCAAACCTGATTCGATTTTGCTGT
The DNA here is from genome assembly GCF_009761245.1 of Sapajus apella. Taxonomy (NCBI): domain Eukaryota; kingdom Metazoa; phylum Chordata; class Mammalia; order Primates; family Cebidae; genus Sapajus; species Sapajus apella. The sequence continues at coordinate 8,693,021 of NW_022436987.1, forward strand.
TTCTACACTAAAATATCTTTAGAGGCTCTCCATTTCCTGCCTTAAAAAAAAAAATAGACCAACATATTGGTTAGCAAGTAATCCAAGGCCCTTTGAATCTGCCCCCAACCTGCCTTTCCAATTTGCCCCTCACTCCCACTACCTCCCATTTCACACAGAGCTCTTCGCCGGCTCCTATATAGGCTGTGCCTTTATACGTCCTCAGCCTTTATACATCTAGTCCCTCAGCCGCTGCTCATCTTTCTTGATCCACCTCCTCCACTGGTTTTTTGGGGAGCCTTCCTCTCCCCACGTGGAGTTAGATATTCCTTCCTTGGTGTATGTAATGAATGCCCATGGTATAACTGACCCTACTTAAGCATACTGACACTGGATGGCAGTTGTTTATTTTTCTTTCTGTCTGCCCCTTTCACTAGACGCTCACTTCTGAAGAGTGAAACCTTAATTTTTTTTTTATTTTTTGACTCCCTGTCTAGATCCCACCCCATCATCGGCCGCGTACACCACCATGACCCAAACCTAGCGTTGACACTAACCACGAACTTTGCTTTTTAGCAGATCGGAAAAGCTTCTGCACAATCCACAGCACAGGCTATTTGAAAAGCTGGCCACCCACAAAGATGGGGCTAGATGAAGACAACGAACCAGACAACGAGGGGTGTAACCTCAGCTGCCTTGTCGCAATTGGACGACTGCATTCTCATGTAGTTCCACAACCGGTCAACGGGGAAATCAGGGTGAAATCTATGGAATATGTTTCTCGGCATGCAATAGATGGGAAGTTTGTCTTTGTAGACCAGAGGTAAGAGTCTACATATTACCCTTGAGCAATGATAGTAGAGGAATTTCAACCCTGATCTAAAAAGCAGAGAAGACCAGGCCATCAGCTGGCTTTTCTAAGAATAGAGAAACAAACAAAGCTGGACGTGGTGGCTCATACCTGAAATCCGAGCAATTTGGGAGACCAAGCCGGGTGGATCACTTGAGCCCAGGAGTTTGAGACCAGTCTGGGCAACATGGCAAAACCCCATCTCTACTAAAAATACAAAAATTAGCCAGGCATGGTGGCACACACCTGTAGAAACATCTACTCTGGAGGCTGAGGCAGGAGGATCACCTGAGCCTTGGGAGGTCAAGGCTGCAGTGAACTGTGATTGCATCACTGCACTTCGAACTGGGCAACAGAGTGAGACCCTGTTTCAAAAAAAAGAAAGACAAATGATGGGAGTCTCTGTTTAAAAATGAGATTCAATAGGATATCATCATAAATACAGAGATTTTTCTGTCATTCTTTGGCATATAGAGATAGTTAAGTGGGGTGGCTTGATGTCCACAGCTGAAAGAAAAACAGTAGGCATAGCATGCTGCCTTCAATCTATAGAATGTTCCAGGACCATTATTGTGATTGGAATTCTTCTGAGTCTAGGACTTAGAAGCAATTATTTAGTCCTAAGTTGTCCAATAAAATACTTGTTGGCCATGGTAGCCTCCTATGTGGCTAATGGCACAGACATAGAACATTTCCATCATCACAGAAATTACTGCATTGATCTAATCCAACCTCCTTATTTTATGGATGAAGAATGGAGACCCAGCCTAGGGACTGGCCTCCTGTAGGATTCACAACTAATTGGATAGACCTGGACCAAGGACCCAGGTGTCACAAATTTACTGCTGCCTACTGCTTTCCTTCAGAATATGCACAGGCTAATAATTTTCCTGGCTACTAGAGACAGCCACAACATGCTGGAAAAGGAGACAACCGCTTCTCAAGGTTCTTGTGGCCTCAGCTGCTGCAGCTTCTGGCATTCATTCGGTTATCCTGATAAAAAGCAGGCAGCAAAAAACAGAAGTCTTGCACTGAGATTTGGATTTCTACCACATTTTAATCTAATTAATGTGGTTACTTTTTTTTTTTTTTTCCCTTTAAGATGGATCTCAGTCTGTCACCCAGACTGGAGGGCAGTGGCGCAATCTCGGCTCACTGTAGCCTTGACCTCCCGGGCTCAAGCAATCCTCCCACCTCAGCCTCCCAAATCGCTGGGACCACAGACGTATGTCACCAGACCCAGCTCATTTTTCTGTGTTCTTGCTAGAGACAGGGTTTTGCCATGTTGCCCAAGCTAATCTTCAATTCCTGAGCTCAGATAATCTGCCCACCTTGGCTTCCCAAAGTGCTGGGACAGGCGTGAGCCACTACACCCGACTGGTTACCATTTTTAAAGCTTCCTCAGGTTTGATTTCTTGTGATAATAGTCCTTTACAAGGCTTCTTTGCTTTGTTTTCCTCTAGTTTTATAGCCTTGATTAAATTCAGATGCCTGGAAAAAAGAGAAAACAATCCACTCAGTGAGCCCTCTGAAAATTTATCCAGCTATTTGCCTCCAGCTTTGACCTTGCTCCCTTAGGCTATCACAGGGTTTAGTCATTGCACAGTTGCAATTAATCATCTGAATGGCTTTTTCTTCTTTAAATATTCCTTTATTCCCTTTTAGGGCAACAGCTATTTTGGCATATTTACCACAAGAACTTTTAGGCACATCGTGTTATGAATATTTTCACCAAGATGACATAGGGCATCTTGCAGAATGTCACAGGCAAGGTAAGCTGGGATGTATAAAAGATCTTAAGTTTAAAGTGTCTCCTTGCTTCTACACTAGTCCACATGACCTTCCAAGGAAATCTATCATGGGGGATGCAGGAGTCAGTCAGCCTAGGACTCTTCAGGTCAGAACTATCTGTGTGAAGAGGAACCTGATGCCCACAGGCACTGTTTATCCCCTTGTAGATGCCCTCTGCTGACTGCATAGCAGTTTTCTGTACATAGGCGATGGCAGTTTCTGAAAGACATCTCTTGTTCAGAGGATGTTCCCAGACCCTGTACAGATTCAGTATGGCCCAGACTGATCTGATTCTCTTTTCCATTCAAACCTGCACTGCCTCCTATATTTTCTGTTGACTAATGCTGTGACCCCACGTGCAGCCTCCTGAGAGAGACCAATATTGACCCCTTCTTTCACTGTGTCTCCACCAGATCCTGTTCATTCACCTCGGACATACCTTTCCAAAAGTCGACTTTTTACTATCCCTACTGCCATCACCCTGGTTCAGGCCTTTGTGCCTACCTGGAGACCTGTGATAGACTTCTCAGGATCTCCCTGCTCCCTCCCACCGCCCCCAACGGTCCCCCGTTCATTTTCCATAGTTATCCCACTTATCTCCAGATAGATTGAGTCTGATAATATCAGGCTTCTTAAAAACCTCCTGCCTTTAGACTCAAGCCCAAATGCCTTTGACAGGCATTCAGATGTGAGACCTTCCACTTCCTGGCCCCAGCCCACCTCCTCAGTTTCAGTCCCAATTCCTATCTGCAGAGGCCTGTGCTCCAGCTACACTGACCACCTCACTGGTCCCTCCCCCACCAGACCCTGCTGCTCCTCAGGCACTGCTGGGTTCTTCCTTCCCTCCTTTTCTTGGCAAACTTGTGTTCATCCCTCAAGGCTCTGCTCTCTTCTCCTTGTGTAGTCTTCCCTCACTCCTCTCCTTGAGGGTAGGAGTCATAGCCTGTCTCATCTTCTATCTACAGTGTCTGGCACATGAGAAGTGCTCATTACATGTTTGTTACATCAAAAAATGAGTTTGAATAGGTGAGTGGCCTCTGTTGATTTGGATATTCTTAGAAATGAGATAAGTTCTGTATTGCCCTCGGGTTTTGTGATGGGGACAGAGCATGATGCTTTGGATGGTGCCTTCTCATTTGCTGGTGGACATGTTAGAGCTGATTCTAGTTAGATATATAATATGAGGTTAATAATTCCCTACAGCCTTAATTTCACAGACTATGGAAAATTGTAACAGCTTCACAAATGAATTGAAAGCCTCTAAGTTAGCTCACAAACAACCTATTTCCTGAGTGTTGACCACGGGGTTTCCTTGGCTTATTAAAGAGCATGTCATTCGAACTCAAGTACCTTTAATATTTTATATTGGATGTCTTGTTTAATACTTTGAGAAAACAACAATGTCCATGTTTTCTTTACATTTTCAGTTTTACAGACGAGAGAAAAAATTACAACTAATTGCTATAAATTTAAAATCAAAGATGGTTCTTTCATCACACTACGGAGTCGATGGTTCAGTTTCATGAACCCTTGGACCAAGGAAGTAGAATACATCGTCTCAACTAACACTGTTGTTCTGTAAGTACTTTTCCTATATTTGAAGCCCCCCTTGCTCCAAAGAGATGCCTAGGGCTCCTTATCTGGGAAAGGGTGCGCAGGCAACAGCCAGTATCACATCCTTTAATGCCATCTTGCTAATACCTGTGAAGCCTCAGGATTGGCAGAAGCTGGAAAGGATTGTTAACAAAGGACAAACTTCAGTGCTTTACCATGCAGGCTCCAGCTTGTAAAACTGCTCCAGGAAACAGCAACTTTTCCTTCCAGATAAAGCAGCCAATCTTTGAATTCCACAGGCCTGGCACCCTAAGGCATCCACTTATGCTGCTGTGGAGGAAAGGGTTGATAATCCATGAAAAGCTCATGCAGGCACGAGCTCACACGGGCCTTGGCGGAGGATGGGGAGGTCTCCGTGCCTCCCAGGCAGGGGGCCCAAGCATTGGCAGCTGGAATGCCATCTCAAAAGGCCGCTACCTGCTAGATGAGCAGAGGGAGGTCAAGGAGCCTCTCTTTGGCCAGGCCTGCTCCCCACTCTTCCTTTCCCATAGCATCCAAAACCCCACCTATGGTTAGAGTTGCATGCGGGGCCAGGGCTGGGTGCACTGCAGGCTGGCAGGAGGAGGTGGTGTAGTGATGGCACTAGTTTACTGCAGCCACCACCTCTGCTGAACTGTGTTCCACATGTCTTAGGAAGGCCCAGGCAGGCAGTGGGGCCAAAGACTGGGATGCCATCCATTATGTTATCAAACAGTGAGGAGACCTGTTCACCCACTCAGACAGACACTTCATTTTCTGGCCTGTCCAGGTCCAGAGTGGACACCGGACACCTTGGCCAAGTTGAAAGGTGTATGGTTCTGAGCAGGCCTGACTCACATTTCCTTATTGCTGGGATGTTCACAGAGCCAACGTCCTGGAAGGCGGGGACCCAACCTTCCCGCAGCTCACAGCATCCCCCCACAGCATGGACAGCATGCTGCCCTCTGGAGAAGGTAACTATGTGCTGCTGGGGCCTTGGAGCTTGCCAATGAGAAGCTTGTGGTCAAATATCTTTCCCAAAGTATTCAGGGTCCCCTCCCTTCCTATTCTGTGGACCAAAGGAGGCCTTGAGGGGATGATGTGAAGATTTCTCCATGAATGCTGAGGACACTGTCATGTCACTTTCTTTGTTGAGCTGGAATACTAGGAGCTTACTGCTGCCCTTCCCAAGGCTGCCAGCCTGTGAAAGCCCTTAAACTTGCAAACCCCCTGCTCCTTTTGTGCTTTCCTCCTGTGTTGTCCAGTGGCCATGATGTGAAGTGCTCTTTGGTGACTGTCACAGACTCCTGTGTTTGGCAGGAAGGTGTCTGTCACCACCAGGGTGTGTGCCATACCCAGTAGGCTCCCTTCTCAGGCTCAGCCTTGGCTCTGGCCCCTGCTGTCCACACTGGACTCATCCTTCCTGAGACCATCCTCACATGCATGGCTGCAGCCCCCATCAATGTCTCCATCAGTCATCTCATTCGATGACTCTCACGTCTACATCTCCAGCCCCAGTCTCTCTCCTGAGCCCCAGATCTGTCTCTCCAAATGCCTCATAGACAGAACCACCTGAAGTCCCAAAGGCACCTGAAATTCAGAATACCCCAAACTGCTTTTCCGCACTTCACTACTTGATTGGTTGTTTAAGCCAGAAACCTGGCTGCTGTCTCTCCCTCATTATACCTAAATGTGAAGTCTTAAACCTTCTCTCTCTTAAACTTTGTCACCACTGTTGCCACTTCACCCTCCTCATCTGCTACCTGGATTATTGCAAATCACTTCGCAATTCAAGTCCCACTCTTACCACCCCATCCTCCATTGTAGTTCATTCTCCCTGCCGTGGACTTTCTAATAACCCAGATCTCATTTGTGCCTTTTCTGTGTATTGTACTCTGGTACTCCTCATTCCCTTGTGGAAACTGTCCAAATTCATTAGTACGGCATCCAAGAGGCCCCTGATGATCTGACTGGTACCTACTGCCCCAGTTTCATCTTTCATGCTCTGATCATCACTCATGATGAATTCCTTGGAGTCTCCCAAGTTTTGTCCTGCCTCAGTGCTCTTGCACATGTTGGTTGCTGTGCATGGAATGCTTTCCCCTCTGCCAAAGCTAATTCATACTCATCTCTCAAGACTCAGCTTGGGGTTAACTTGTTCCAGAAGCTGCACCTGGCCCCAGATGAGTTGGTTGCCTCATGCTTGCCTGTCAAACTTAACTACATTTTGCTTTACCCATTGGTCATCTTGTTGGTTTCCCTATTAGACTGTGAGCTCCTTGAGGGTGAGAACTTGTCTCTGTAACCCTGGCACATACGGTGATCTTCAGTAAGTGTTTTCAGTGCATGACGGGAAAAAACTGGCCTTGGATCCTAGAAGGAGACTTGAGGCTTTTCGTGTCAGAATGCCTTTTCCTGACAAGCTGTGGCCCTAAAGTCCCTCAAGGTGCAACTCTGATGTTGAACTACAAGTGGATCATGGGACAAACTGGTTTTACTTTAATACATAATAGCATTTCTTCCTCAGTTTTTCCCTTTCCTACTCTCAGATTCTTTTATTGTAGGTGGCCCAAAGAGGACCCACCCCACTGTTCCAGGGATTCCAGGGGGAACTCGGGCTGGGGCAGGAAAAATAGGCCGAATGATTGCTGAGGAAATCATGGAAATTCACAGGCAAGTAACACCTTCTAGTTCGTCGGTTAAACCAGTGGTTCTCAACCCAGGACAATTTTTTCTCTCAGAGGATATTCTGCAACATCAGGAAGCATTTTTCGTCTTCACAACTGGGTGGGAGGTTGCTACTTATCCCATGGATAGAGACCAGGGATGCTGCTTGCTAAATATCCTGCAATAAACAGGACAGTACCCCTTCTCCCCACCCCTAGCAAAGAATTATCCAATCCAAAATGTCAGCAGTGACTAGATTAAGAAATCCTGCCTTAAATAAAGAAGCTAAACCAAAATAGGCCAGAGCTAAAGAGAATTCTTGAGGAGATTTAACTTTCTTACAGCTCAAGGAGCTTCCCAGTGCGGACGGATGTACCTTTACTTTACAGCACTGCAGGAGTAGAGCTGTGAACCATCAGAGTGATCTGGACCTTAATAAAACATTCACTTTTTTTCAGTCAAAGAGCTGCCCAGGATTAGTAGTAGACACCAAGCAGATCAGCTAGTTATTACTAGCTGTCTTGGGGGAAACTTCCTTTCCATATGAAAGAGAAGGAGCTTAGAAGCAGTCCACCTGGGTTTGAGTCCTGGGCGGGTCTCTCTACCTGGCTATGCTGAGACTTACATAACCTCTTGCTTTCTGTTGACTTAAACCATAAAAAGAAAGCACTATTTCCCAAGGATTTTGTTAGGATCATGAGGGCACTCAGGAAAAGTTCCAGGAACATAGCCTGACATACAGTGAATGCTTAAAAATCAATTAAATCTATCTTAAAGAGAAGTCATTGAGAGAGAAGCAGTTATCCTAAGTCTGTCCGAATTTGAGAAATAGACAAGGGGGTAACCAGATTCTTCAGAACGCAACTTAATGTAACATAATGATAAGAAAAGGAGAAAAAGACTGCTGTCACTGGGTTCTCTCAGGAGAATTAAGAGGCTGGCTTGTTTCTCAACTGGCCATGAAGGGGCTGTTATCCTCATAGGTAACACAGTTCTGTTTCAACCCCACAGGATTAGTGGGTGTGACCTCTGCATCAGGAAGGAGATATGACGGTAGTGTGCAGTGTAATCAGGTTCAATCCCTATAGTTTGCATTTGCATACCCTATACTTTGCTTGAGACTATCCAAGAACGGTATCAAACAGCCCTTGACCGCAAGAACCTTAAAATCTTTTAGAAGTCTATTGTCTTTATGTCAATAGGAAAAAGGGAGAGAGTGCATGGGCCAATGCAAGCAAAGGAGGAAAGATTTGAACTTGGCCGTAGCCAGGGTTTGTAATGAGAGTGGATGTTCCCTCTAGAAAAACCAGGCATATTCTTGAGTGGGCACGTGAGTGGCAAGTTCAGGGTCAAGAAACAAGCTACCTAACTGGGCAGTCTTTGTGTAGGAAGGAGCCACAGAGCTATGATGGGAGATTGTTAAGAAACCCAAGAAATGACACCGTGCGGTTTGGACTGGAAGAAAACTCTAAGACCCATTTATTGTAGGATGCTGAGTAAGCGTCCAAAGTCTTGTGTTACGCTTTGTGGAAGTTGCATTGGAATAGGGAGAGATGAAGGTGGTCATGTTTGTTAACCCAGGAATGAGGCCTTATCCTACAGAGATGACACTGCCAAAAGAGAAATCAATAATCTAAGATCTAGGGTTTGAAAATGAAATCAGGAATGATGAAACAGCAATCCCAAGATGAGAAACCCGAGAAAACAGTGGTTTCATAGACATAAGTAGGAAAAGATGGGGGATATTCATCAATTTTTCCATAAGCAATTAGCAGACATTTGTACATGCTGAGAATACATGATATATAGTTGTAAACCGCCATTAAGAAGCTTATCCAGAAAGAAAACTTGTTCACTCACAAATCTAGAGAACTAGGCAGTACAAGAACCAAAAGACTTATGGGCAGTGGAGGAGTGTTCTCTGGATCACCCAGAAGCTGCATTCATCCATGTAGAAGCTGAGAGCCCTGTGGTTACACAACTGGCATCACACTCTCCCTAAACTCTAGCTGCAGTGCCAAGCAATGGCTTCTCTCCTGAGGTCCTTCAGCCTGACAAGTATTTAGGTGGATTTACAGTTCTAAGTCTTCCCTTCTAGAAATCATCTGAGGGATATGCTAGATAAGAAAGGCTGGGACCCATTTTTCATCAACTGCTGCCTTAGAAGTCTCCTCTTACTGTTATTTCTACCTTTTAGAAATAGTATGGAGGACTGGTGCCCTCCATATCCTAAGAGTATTCACTAGCTAAACTGTTTGTAGGGAAGGGGATAAATTATTTGCTGTGGATCAAAGATGGAGGTTGAACGCAGGTCTCCTCCAATTCACCTGGATTCTTTAAGGACATAAAACTGGCCACTTACTTGAAATTCACCACCTTAATGCAGACTCCAATCCAAGGACTTTGTCAGTGAGATGCTTGACTTTAGGGACTGCATTCTAGATCAGGTGCCTGTAGAACAAATCCAGCTTGTCACCTGTTTTTGTAAATAAAGTTATTGTAACATAGCCACACCCATTCATGTCTGTGGCTGTTTTCAAGCTGCAGTGGCAAAGTTGAGCATTTGTGACAGAGACCACGTGGCCTGGAGAGCCTACTTTCTGGCCTTTACAGAAAAAGCACACCAAATCCTATCTAGATCTTCATCCCCTTTCTTACCTTTACGCCTTAACAAAACACACACACTACACTGAAGAAAGAGATCTATCTCTTTTCTGACAGGATAAGAGGGTCATCGCCTTCTAGCTGTGGCTCCAGCCCGTTGAACATCACGAGTACGCCTCCCCCTGATGCCTCTTCTCCGGGAGGCAAGAAGGTAAGACTGATGACTCTTAGCCTAGGTCTGAAATGTTGGGGGTGGGAGTATGGAATTGCAACAGTGATTGCTGAAACAAGTTGAACTACTTTCTCCTTGAAGTAAATGCATCTGTGTGAGGCTGGGTACAAAGCATACTCCTAGGGCTAGGGAGGCTTGTTGACATCCTCAGAGGCTTTCTTCCATGTGAGTGGAAGAACGGAGAAAGAAGAAGGAATGGGGAACTGTGAGTTCATTTAATTGAGGGAGCAATTAAAGAGTTCCAGAGGGAAAGATTATTGAGTACCACACATAGAAAAGTTTCTCATTCTCTGCTAGGAGTTTTCAAGGGATAAAATATTAGTGTCTCGGGCAGGCACTGGAAACAGCAATACCACCAGCAGTGCTTTGGAAATCAAGCCATGCTTTATAGCTGCGGAATACTTGGGGATCTGCTGTCTGGGGGTTCTTGTGGTGTGACAATATTGGATCTAAGCAGTGTATCAACCCTCATGAAGAGCTTGCTATAAGACTACACTATAAATAGGTTTAGGAACCAGTCATTTGTTTTCATCTTTGCCAGAGAACTTACAAGCCTAGGCCCATGTTAATCAGAAATCAGAAATCAGAAATCTGTTTATACCACCTGATGTCAGTAGAGGTTAGGACAGTTCAAAGGCCAGCATTTTGGACACGATGGCTTCCTTCCCCATCTCCTAAAACACATACAAAGAGAGAATATTAGGAATTCACATTGGCAGGACTCCTAAGGCACAAACCATCAAAAGTAGGGCAAGGATTTTCAAAACTGAGCTCCCCAGAGGTTTGTTCATGTTACCAAGAACTGCGATGTTACCAGGTGGGATGGGTGTGGGGGTAGTTGCTAAGGAGAGAGGGTAAGGGCAGAAATTCTGCTTCTACAAGGGCAAGAATACGTCTGTTTTATATAGGAATCTTCTGCAAACATTTCTATTTGAAAAAGGGATTTGCTCCTCCAAAAAAAGGTTGAAAGTCAACAAATTAATGGGTAAGACTACATCGTAAGAGAGACCTGGGTCCGAAGCTTGGCCTTGCCATGTGCTAGTTACGTAATTTTGTACAACTTTCAAACTGTAGTTTTCTTTATAATTGAGCTAATATTGGTTAGGGTAGCCAGCATCTTTGCACATGAGGTCCTATTATGAGATAATGTATGTGAAAGTGCTTGGCCCAAAATACCATTGATAGATGAAGTCTGGGCTTGGTATCCGTGTGCCCCACCGCCCCCACTCCCACACACACACACACACACCCTGCTTGCCAGCTGTCTTCTTAGCTGTTCTTCTGTTATACCTCCAGGTCCTTCTTGCATATTGGATCCACCATCTTCTTACGGTGGTCTTCCAGTCTCTGCTTCTCAAGTTAACTTTTAGGCACTTGACTCCTGGTATTACTAAGGATGCTACTTCTTGGTTTTGAAAGGTTATCATTCCAGAAATAGGCTTAAATATTACTTAAAGAACTTTCATATACATTGTCTCATCTTATCCTCACAACATTAGAGTTACAAGATCCAGGCTCCTCAGCGTTTGTTTATAAGTATGGCCCCAAACTACAATCTTGGGCTCATGACTTCCAATTCTTTTCACATCAGCAGTGATCAGAAATCAAAAGCTGTGCTCAGCATCATAAAGCCCCACCTATTTTTGAGGCATTTATGAAAATCCTTTTCTCTCCTGAGTCCTGGGCAACTGGAGTGAGACACTGTCAAGGAGGGAAGGAAGGAAAGGTGGGAGGAAGGGAAAATGTCTATCATTACTTTTATAAAATTCGTAAGTACACAATCTTTTAATGTTCTGTGACAAAATGAGAAGTATGCATGAAGAGCAGGACTTACAAGAAAAGCAGCTTAAACAAGACAGTTAAAACTGATAGCAGTATTAAATGGTGCACCAGACCCAGCCCTTTCCAGTCACTTTCAAATTTGGCAGGTCCAAAAATGAACCATTTAGCCTGCAGTTGTTCAGTCAGGATCAAGCTAAAAAGGAATCCTAAGTGAGCCTCTGTAGGTCCCAGGAGAGTACTGACATCCAGAAGCACTAAGGCAAATTCAGATAAAGCAGCAGTTCTACAAATGTCATCTGCAGTCTTTTTCCAGAAAGAAGGGGCACAGGATCCCGTGTGCCCCACCCCCCTCACCCCAACACACACACCCTGCTTGCCAGCTATCTTCTTAGCTGTTCTTCTGTTATGCTTTTAAGGTTAACGCTATTTTCTTAATAATGTCAAAACATTAGTTTGCTTTTCCCATCACATCCATCTTTTTCTCTCACAACAAAAAAATAAAAAGTTTAAAACCAGTTTCATTTAAGAATGTCCACCATGTCCAGGTGTGGTGGCTCACGCCTGTAATCCCAACACTCTGGGAAGCTGAGGCAGGCAAACTGCTTGAGTCCAAGAGTTCGAGGCAAGCCTGGACAACATAGAGAAACCCCATCTCTACTAAATAATCTCTGCTAAAAAATACAAAACCTTAGCCAGGTAGTGCAGCTGTAATCCCAGCTACTCGGGGAACTGAGGTGGGAGAATCACCTGAGCCTGGGAGGTCAAGGCTGCAGTGAGCAGAGATTGTGCTACTATACTTCAGCCTGGGCAACTGGAGTGAGACACTGTCAAGGAGGGAAGGAAGGAAAGGAGGGAGGAAGGGAAAATGTCTATGATTACTTTTATAAAATTCGTAAGTACACATCTTTTAATGTTCTGTGACAAAATGAGAAGTATGCATGAAGAGCTTGTGCTACATACCAAAGCATGATATCTGTCTCAAAAACCACTTGTGTGATTAAGTTGTAAGCTGAACTGCATGCTATTTTCATTGGACGCCATTTTTATTGTACACGGGCATTCAGCTTTGGGTATTTAGAAGATATTTTCTTGGAAATGAATGAAGTGAACCTGTCACTTCAAGGAAAATGACAACATTTGTTGCCAGTGATAAAATCTGAGCTTTCAGCAAAATTTGGAATTTTTAGAAAACTTGTATCCACTACTTTGAGCTTGAGATCTTCCTGAAACTTAAAAAAATGTTTTTGGTGAGCTAGGGAGTATTAGCAATGTTAATATTGATGCTGTATAATGAAATGTATCAACATATAGAAGATCTGCATAACTCAGTGAACCAGTATTTTCTAACCAATGCAAGGTATTTCAAAATCACGTAAGGGTAAAAGATCCGTCCTAAGTACCAAGATTATTAATAGAGTACAAAAAATTCATTGATATGGTTTCAGATTCAGATTTGACATTGCAACTCACCTTTAAGAAACTTATACATGTCAAATTTTGAAGTGGTATAAAAAAAGAATACAATTATTTGAAAAGTCTATTAAAATAAGCCTCCCTTTTCCAACTACTTATCTGTGGGAGGTCAGATTTCCTTCATATACTTGAAGTCATATCTAAATAGACTGAATGGAGAAACAGGAGAATCCAGTTGAAAACTACTAAGCCAGACATTAGATTTGCAAAAATGTAAAAGGATAATACTCTTCTCAATAATTTGTTTTGGAAAATAGTTATTTTTCATTAAAATACTATTCATTATTTATATTAACATGTAGTGGGTTTATTACGTTTAAAAAACCTATTAGTTTTAATTTCAAATACAGTAAATATTGATAAATACAGCCTACATAAGCAAAAATTCTTTGGAGTCCTCAATAATTTTTAAGAGTGTAAAAAGGTCCCTAGACCAAAACATTGAACTGTGGAAATAAAGTAAGTTATAATGCCACCTACTGGCAAGGCCTGAAATCACTGCTGCTCCTGAAATTAAGCAGCTACCAAACTGTTTCCTCACGTATATCGATAGGTCTCAAAGAATGGTCTTCTTTAAGACTCAGCCAGGGGAAGCAGCTGGGGGAGTGAGGAAGATTTTGAGACAGAATCAGAGTTCTGCTACTGAGTAGCAGTAATAATTCTCCCCAGTGGCCTTTCTTAAGAACTTAAACCACAGGTTACTGAAGTTGGCACCGGTAGTACAAGAGATTTACTTTTGTTGTTCGACTCCTTAGAACTGTGTCTCTTCACAGCTTGTTAACAACTTCACTTATTTCTTCTTCAGAAATATCTGTCACTGTAAGATGTTTTATTATCTTATAGGGGAAATGCCTAGTTGGGCTCATTGAAGTTTAGGCATTGGTCCTAAAGAAATATGTGGGCATCATGATTCCAGGCAGTTGAAGACTTGGGATTTTATTCAGCCCTTAAGATGCCTCGGTGGGCTCAGTAAAATGAAGAGAAAAGAATAGTCTGGGGACAGGTTTTTTCGTACTATGACCATGTCTGTCTCACAGTTCCTTGTTTGAAATCATCCAATAGAAAGCTGAAGCCATTTGAAGCTTCTCCCCACCCCACCCCATGCATTTCCAACATGGTTCATTTTCCTTGTGGCACTGCTCATGAGACTGATCAAAACTTCATACTTCCCTCCTTCTGTTTGTAGATTTTAAATGGAGGGACTCCAGACATTCCTTCCAGTGGCCTACTACCAGGCCAGGCTCAGGAGAACCCAGGTTATCCATATTCTGATAGTTCTTCTATTCTTGGTAAGTGGCATTATTATTCGTTTCCATTGCAATGAGCTTGCAAAACTTCTGACATAAAGTCAGTTTTAAGAACTGAATTGTATAAAATAAGCTAATCCTAGATAAATTTGATAGGAACAGAATAGAAGTTTAAAATTTGTTTAAATCTCTGAAAAGTTGACTTCAATGTTTGAGTTTTGGTGGAGGTCCAACTTTGTGCCTAGAACTCAAGAGGAGGCTATAGCAACCTAGACATAGGCCTTCTGCCATGTGGGGCATAATCTGTTCGGAGAGAGGACTAATGAAGGTTCAGAGATAATGCCTGGAAGGGTGATTAGTAAGTATATCAGAAGGTATTAAAAGTCATTAAGTGACAAGAGTTTGTTTCTCCCATCACATCCACCTTTTTCTCTACTTGTCTTTCTAGATTTCTTTTTTTCCTAAACTCTCCTTATTTGCCTTTCTTTTTGTAACTCCTCTTAACTGGTTATATCAGAATATTAAAATGAGCTCAACTCAAAGATTTTTAACATTTAAGCCCTTTGTACTTACTTCTAAAATGATTTTAGAAGCTCCTTAGAGCTGTGTCACTTCACAGCTGAACAACCTGACTTATTTCTAATGTATTTTTTAAAAATTGGTGCTTTCCTCTGAAAAACAGCAATAAAAAAAAGCCATGCAGCCCAAAAAGCAGACTCTCACCCTACTATTAAATGTAACTTTATTAAGTGTGCTTAGGAATTGCTAACAATCTAAATATGCTTTTTAAAAAAATCATTGACCAGTCTTTATCTCCTCCCACAGGTGAGAACCCCCACATAGGTATAGACATGATTGACAACGACCAAGGATCAAGTAGTCCCAGTAATGATGAAGCAGCAATGGCTGTCATCATGAGCCTCTTGGAAGCAGATGCTGGACTGGGTGGCCCTGTTGACTTTAGTGACTTGCCATGGCCACTGTAAACACTACATGTTGCTTTGGCAACAGCTATAGTATCAAAGTGCATTACTGGTGGAGTTTTACAGTCTGTGAAGCTTACTGGATAAGGAGAGAATAGCTTTTATGTACTGACTTCATAAAAGCCATCTCAGAGCCATTGATACAAGTCAATCTTACTATGTGTAACTTCAAAGTGGAACTAAGCCTGCTCCAGTGTTTCCTCATCATTGATTATTGGGCTAGCTGTGGATAGCTTGCATTAATTGTATATTTTGGATTCTGTTTGTGTTGAATTTTTTAATCATTGTGCACAGAAGCATCATTGGTAGCTTTTATATGCAAATGGTCATTTCAGATGTATGGTGTTTTTACACTACAAAGAAGTCCCCCATGTGGATATTTCTTATACTAATTGTATCATAAAGCCGTTTATTCTTCCTTGTAAGAATCCTTTACTATAAATATGGGTTAAAGTATAATGTATTAGACAGTTAAATATTTTTAATAAATGTTTCCCTTGTTCTATAAATACTGTTCACATTTCAGATAATTAGAAAAAAAATTCCTACATGTTGCAGGGCAGGGTTATCAGTTTCTACAGTGGATGTTTAAGGACTATCTATGCCAGTAACAGTAACATTTGTGGTGCTATTCTGGCCTTCATAACAATTCTAGGACTTGCATAATTTCTCCATGCTACTAGCTTAGCTGTGTTGTTAAAACAGTTCATTTCTAAATTGTTGCAGTTTTAATATATGTGAGAACAAAGATGTTACTGCTAACACACAAACTTCGAATCCTCTGAAATTATAAATTCAAGATTGTATTTAACAAATTGGCCTCTCTACTGCTGTACCCTCTCTAATACTACTTCAGTTGTTGTATAGTAGCTGACCCCAGTCCCAAAGCACCTAAATATTTGATTCCTGCTTGAATTAGACCACAGAATATTTACAATAGTATTTGCATAAATAATTTGCTAAGCAAAGTAGCATGGTATAATGGAAAAACTGAACTAGTATGAGAAACTGGCTCTGAAACTTAGGGTGACTATATGACCTAGTAAAGTCATTTTGCCCTTCATATCAAGTTGAACTAGAAAATACTCTTTTCAGCTCTAATATTGTTTTGGATATAGTATATTTTATCATTAGTAGGGAATTTAAATGCCTTATCACACATATACTAAAAGTTCCTTGAGCTACTATTGGATTTCTAATAATACTTATACCAATGAGACAGGAAATCATGAGACTAAAAATATAGTCAAGGTGGTTATAAATCTGGTCAGAAACATTAAAACAATGGAATTTTATTTTGATGAAAAACTCGAGTTTACAATCATTTAGTAAATGAACAGCAAACACTTCATTTTCCTATCCCATAACTCTTAAGAAAAAAAGCATTAGTAAATAAATATCTGTGAACAGATTAAGGGTAAGGCAGACTGGATAATAAACCACCTCTGACGTTCATACTCCCTGCATGTGACTCACTCTAAAGGGTGAAATGGCACTGGAGATAACTGAACTTATGGGCATTAAATGTCATCCCGATCACTCAGATAATCCCAAGATAAATACTTTCTGCTCACCAAGGGCAGCAGACTACACAAATTTTACTGGAGGAATACTTTGACAGAAGCACTTACTTAAGTTATATTGTGCATCACAACTATAAAATGGCTTGAACATTTCCATTTAACCACTTCCATTTAACCACCATTTATAAAGTGCAACTATATAATCTGCATTTTATCTGGGGTGTGATGAATATCAATCCAAACTGAAAGTACCCCAGCTGCCAATTTCCACCACTTTTCAAAAGACCTAGATGTGTGAAAAAGGACCATCCCCCATACAAAGAACCAATTTCACAAACCTACTGGTAAACAAATACATTTATATAATTGGAACTTCAAGATGATAGAGTTGTACTCATTTAAAAAAACCACTCAGCTACCTTTGGTCTTTAAAAAAGCCTACACTGCAATATCCTAAACATTGTTATGTGCATCTCACAATGAAGAAGAGTGACCTTGCAGTGCAGAATGAGGAGAGTACAACATCACTGTGAAGAGTAGCATGCTATGGTTTCAAGGAACATCAGCATCACAGCATTGGATTCTGTGCATCAGGATCAAGGTCACTGTTGCCAGAAGGGGGATGGATAGGGAGAATATCCAGCTCATCCACTTGTGGAGTTGGGTGCATGACTACCAGCTGGTCTTGGGGAATGTCTGCCGCAGCTGCTGCAAGGTTGGTGATAGATTTACTCTTTACACACTGAAAGTCTACATGCCGGCTCTTTCCTTCTTCCTTCTCCCAGGACATTCGAATAAACGGTCTTTGGACATAGTTGTAGATCACTTCTGGGCGGCCTCCAGGTCTTTTCTTTACTTTTTCTTTGTAGGTAGGATAACCTGAAAGAAAAAAAGGTTTTAAAAACTGAGGATACACACACACACCCCTCATCCAATTTTGCCTTAGAAAGCTTTTCTGCTATAGATCCTATAGAAACAAAACAAACAAGGGACAACAAAATTCTATCCACCTACTCATCAGTTCAAGAGCCAGAGATGAAAACTCTACTGATATAATTCACAAAATCTTCTGTCATTCTTTAATTACTCAATACACCAACCACCAAGAAAACATTCTTCAAGTAGGAGTATGTTGGAGATGAGTCCCTGGTACAATAGCATGGAGCAGATCTTGGGTCTCTAGCCATGTATCTTTTTTTTGTTTTGAGGATTTTTTTTTTTGACACGGAGTTTCACCCAGGCTGGAGTGCCATGGCATGATCTTGGCTTTCTGCAACGTCTGCCTCCCAGCTTCAAGCAATTCTCCCGCCTCAGCCTCCAGAGTAGCCGGGATTACAGACATGTGCCGCCATGCCTGGCTAATTTTTGTATTTTTAGTAGAGATGGGGTTTCACCATGCTGCCCAAGCTGATCTTGGAACTCCTGACCTAGAGTGATCCACCCGCCTCGACTTTCCAAAGTGCTGGGATTACGGGCATGAGCCACTGTGCCTGGCCTCTAGCTATGTATCTTTATATTCTCATCACAGGATTACCTGGCCTACAGGCCTGTAATTTATGCCACATTAGCCTTCTAGTTTCCTTAAACTTACATCTCATCTTTATATTGCTTTGAGTTTTTTCTTTCCTTTTTTTGTTAAATGGAAAAGCTGTACAGCTCTCTAGGTGGTTCTAGATAATTCTGCATCTAGATCAGCAAAGCCAACATTTTAACCTCCCATATCACTTTAACAATACTACTCCCAACAACCAAGTATTTAATTTACAGTCACATTTCCAAGCAGCGTTCCCTGATTAATAATACCTAATACCTTCCTCTTTTGGAACATAGTCACTGAAAAGTAAGGACAACCCTAGATTTGAAAAAAAATTATTTACTAGTAAGGCCATTTCTCCAAAGATAAACTGTCTTTAAGAAAATATTACAGACTCCTTCCCTCCTTTCTTCCAGTAAGAATTACTAGTTTGGTCCAGGGATTGACAAATTTTTTTCTGTAAAGGGCCAGAGTAAATATTTCAGGCTTGTAGCCCCATGGTTTCTAATAAACCTACTTCACTCTGCCCCTGTAAAGTGAAATCAGCCACAGAGAATATGTAAACAAATGAGCATGTGTATGTTTTTCTTTCTTTTTTGGAGCTGGAATCTCTGTCACCCAGGCTGGAATGCAGTGGTGCTATCTCTGCTCACTGTAACCTCTATCTCACGGGTTCAAGAGATTCTCCTGCCTCAGCCTCTGAAGTCGCTGGGATTACTGAAGCCTGCCATCACACCCGGCTAATTTTTGTATTTTTGGTAGAAACAGGGTTTCATCATGTTGGCCAGGCTGATCTCAAACTTCTGACCTCCAGTGAGCCTCAGCACCCAGCCACATATGTATGTTCCAATAAAACTTAATAAAAAACAGGCAATGAGCTGATTTTGACCCATAGGCCAAAGTTAGACCATAGTTAGAAAAAAACAGAATGGTCTCATATAGTAGGGGATCCACTAATGATTACTATACAAGTGAATGTATGTAGGCATCGTTGGTAGCTAGTACAAACAGTCATGTGTGGAGTATGTGTGTGTGTGGTGGGGGTGAGATAGGTGCAGCAGGTGAACAAAGCTAAAAATCTAAAAACCTGTAGAATGTCTTCATTTCATACTTTTGGTCAATTACCCTCTGAAGGCAGCACCAGAGATCAGAAAGGTCTCCATCACCATTCCCTTGTCCTTGATTCCTCCTGGACTATTAGAAAGACTTTAAATTTCCCATCTCCTTGTATTCTATCCTCCACACACAATCACCACTCTAGATAAATGTAATCATATTACAATACTTGCTTAAAAACTACCAATGGTTTCCTCGGTGCTTAAAGGGAAGGACTATACTCCTTAGAATATTATACAAGGCTTTTTTACAACCTGGTTCCAATCTACTTAACGTTATCTACTATCATGCTATACTCTTAACTCTAAAGCTCTTAAATATACCTGCCACATTAAGCTTTCCTCTAAATATGCTTTTACACAAATTGTTCTGCTGCCTGTTCCCCCTCAGCCCCCTTACCCCTGCGCTCCGCTCCACCTCCTTTTATCACTGGCAAATACATTAAGATTCTCCACACAGTTAATCATTAGCTTCTTATGGTCCACAGCACTACCATGTCAACAATACTTAACAGAACTAAATTGTAATTACTGTTTTGTATGTCTGACTCTCTCACTTAAATAACAAGTTTCTGTATGGCAAAGCCAGTGTCTTTGTTGGTGTATCCTCAGTGCCTAGCATAGTACCTGATACACTGCAGGTGCTAAACAAATATTTGAGCAAAGAGTGAATGAACTACCAAGACATACCAATTACAAGTAATAACCTCTTCCATTATCCATCTTATCAGAACATTTTTTCCTTTAAAAAGACAGTAAAATCACCACTTTGGAAGGCTGAGGCAGGTGGATCATGAGGTCAAGAGATCAAGACCACCTGGGCCAACATGGTGAAACCCCGTCCCTACTAAAAATACAAAAAATCAGCTGGGCGTGCTGGCATGCACCTGCAGTCCCAGCTACTTGGGAGGCTGAGGCAGGAGAATCACTTGAACTTGGGAGGCAGAGGTTGCAGTGAGCCAAGATTGCACCACCGCACTCCAGCCTGGTGACAGCAAGACTCCAACTCAAAGAAAATAAATAAATAAATAAAAATAAAGTAAAATAAAGTCTGTCCCTGACTTGGAGATTTACCAACCTATTCAAGTCAACAGTTCATGATTTAGCAGCTACTGCACCACAGAATTGTAATGCCAGAGTGCTACCGTAAAGGTGGTTATGGTCTATTGGGAGTGATTAAATTGTTCATAAAGTCAAAGAACATTCCAAATAGCAAATATGCGTACCTAAGAGAAAGTGTTACAGCAATGGTGGAAGTGTAAAGAATTCAGAAGATGAATGAGATTCCAGTGGACTAAAATAGAAAAAGCTACTTCAAGGCCTTCCTTAAATCTTAATGGATGAGCAAGACTGGGATGAACAGGAACATGGGGAGCACAATGTAGGCAGAGAGAATATTATGCTAAGCAGAGAATGGCATCAGGTAAGATACAAAGGCAGGAACATAGAAGATGGTTTAGGAGACCCTAACACACATATGACTGGAGCAGAAAGTGTATTGGTAAACACCTGGAGGTAACATTAGCAGACAGATTATGGTCAAATGGGGGAGAGTCATGTGTAAATTCTACTCTTTAATAAAGAGTAAATTATACTTTTTATTAAACGAAAGGAAGCTCAGATTTTGTCCAATGTTAGTTTGTTAAAATTTTGCACAGAAAATTTTGTATGCAGGTCCAGAAACATGGAATTGGGAAATCAGAGGTTCTGTAAACAGGTGGACTTTCAATGATAAGAGTCAGTCCTACTACTGTCTTGCCATTCCTGCCCAGGATGCAGAGGGTAAAATAATTCACAATCCAATCCAATTAAAGACTTTATTTCTTTGTCTCAAATTTCCTATATTCTATGGGAACTGTGATTCCACAATTATTTAGAATTTGTTCCCTTAAACTTCAGGTTCTAAGTCTCAGTCAATTATTCTGACAGAAGAGAGCTTTCCACTGAGTTCAGGACAAAGGACTAATGACGGGAGTAAGGCCACATCCAATATGGTCTGCTAGATGGAGCAGCAGTAGTCCTAAACTGCCTTAAGAACCCAACCCTTGGAGGTCGAGAGATGTTGTTCCATTAATGGACAGGTGAAACAAACAAAATGAAAAACCCCAAAGAAGTGCCTTTCAGTGGAATTGTAGTGTGTAGAATGATTTAGGTAAGAATTATTTGTGCTTTCCCACTTTGGACACATTTGTGTTTAACAACACCAACAAAACCCAAAAGCCTACTTAAAATTAAGCAGAGGAGGCCTTAGATAGGTCTGACAATAGCAGTGTCTCAATATGAATATGGGACCACAGTGCTAAGATTATTGTTTGAATACTTCCAGCCTTATATTGCATCATCTTTTCTTACACATCCAAGTTCCCTCCTGTCCTCATGTCTCTTACACACCAACCCAATCTAGCTCCCATAACAGCGAACACGCTTAATATTCTAATAAATTTTTTTTAAAATTTTAATTTTTTAAATTGCATTTTAGGTTTTGGGGTACATGTGAAGAACATGCAAGACTGTTGCATAGGTACAAACATGGCAGTGTGATTTGCTGCCTTCCTCCCCATCACCTATATCTGGCATTTCTCCCCATGCTATCTAATAAATTTATTTTAAGTGACTTGGGATTGTAATGGCAGCGGCATAGAAATGGTGGAGGAGGATAGTAACAAAATGGCTAACTTGGAAATCGCAACGTTTTTTCTCTGATCCCAGGAAAGTCTCAACTCAACATCTGGTGGGTTATGACTATTCTACTTATTTTTCAAGAGGTAAAGTAATATACTTAATGAGAAAATACAGCTACTGGTGTACATATTAGTTGAGAAAAAAAGTATGCTTCAGTACATAGAAGCAGTTATTGAAGAAAAGAACAGACGAGCCTGGTTAGTGACTGTCCTACCAAAGTTAAGCCCAGTAACATAGACTATAGTACAGAGACAAATAATATTCACTATTTAAATGGAAATTTAAAATACCAGCTGATAAATGTAAAAGGAATGATAAATTCAAAAATTATCATTTTGCAATCCTTAATGAAATTACAGATTCAAGCAAAAATTATCAATTAGTATTTAAAACCTTTAGGTAATGATTAGCAGGGAGCTGAACATTCTGAGTGTCAAAATAATACCACATAAAGAAACAGCTTGATCTTCTAAGGGAGAGATCAGGTTGTCAACCACAGATATGGTTTGGCTCTGTGTCCCCACCCAAATCTCATTACAAATTGTAATCCCCAAGTGTTGGGAGAGGAACTCGGTGTTTGGATCATGGGGGTGGTTTCCCCCATGCTGTTCTCGTGACAGTGAATTCTCACGAGATCTGATGGTTTAAAACTGTATGGCAATACCCCTTTCACTCTCTCTCCTGCCACCAGGTGAAGAAGGTCCTTGCTTCCTCTTCACCTTCTGCCAAGATTATAAGTTTCCTGAGGCCTCCCGGTCATGCTTTCTGTTAAGCCTGCGGAGCTGTGCATCAAATAAACCTCTTTTCTTCAAAAATGATCCACTCTCAGGTAGTTCTTTATAGTAGTGAGAAAATGGACTAATACACTGACTAAGTCTTTCAATCTGACTTACAGTTTATAGAAATTACAGAAGAGAGGGAATAAACTGAAGGACACATCAAGGAAATAATAGGGCAAATCCAGAAGTGGGACCTTCTACAAGACAACTGGCCCAGACTCTTCAATAGGACAGTATCATAAATAAGGAACTATTCTAGAGTAAGAAATTTAACAAAACAAGCAGTTAGTTGCAAGATGTGGTCCTAGACTGAATCTTGGTTTAAAGAAAACAGCTAAAAGGAAATTTTGGGAGACCATTGGGAAATTTTAATGTGGACTGATTCAAAGCAAGTATTCTTAATTTTGTTGGGTATGTTAAAATATTTTTTTAGAGCTGCATATTAAAATATTTTAGAAGTGAAATATTTTATGTATATATCAGATATATATATATTATATACACACACATATATATAATGTACTATTTTAAATGAATTTTTTATAGGGTTAATTGTAAATAGTTACTAGGTCCTTACAATTATATGAAAATTATTTTAGGAGTATAGCTCAATGATTTAGAGCACTGCTATTATCTCCCTGCGACAGAGAATGAAGTATTCCCTTCCATAACTAATTTACATGTAGCTTTTCCATAAGTCATTCATTTACTATTTGAGAACCACTTATACCTAGGAACTAGTCCACATGTTAGGTATGCAACATGCAACTTGACTTCTCTTAAGGAGCTCACAGTCCATGACTAGAGTATTATATAGCAAATTATTTTAAGGAACAATTTCACAGAGGTTCCAACAAGGTTTCAGAGGATTTGAAGGATGAGTAATAGTAACCATGTAGAGAAAGAGGAAGTAGAGTGGGAAAGAAGTGATTTCTAGTAAATAATATTTGATTATCACAACTATCCTCTAATATATACAGAGTATTATACTCACTACAAAGATAAAGGCAATTGATGCTCAGAAAGGCTGAGAGACTTAAGACACTTGGCCACTATACTCCTTACCATGGCCTTTAAGAGCCTGCATCTTCTGATCCTACTTTATCTCTTCTACTAACTTTCATACCAACTACATCTCTTCAAATTTTCTCTGCACTCATTATAACAGCCATGTGTGTGTTTTCTGTACCACAAATATAGTAAGCACATTCCTACTTCAACCCTTTTGCACTTGCTATTTTCTCTATCTAGAGCCATTTTTGTCACTAGGCCTCAACTTGAAGGTCTTCTTCTCAGAGGCCTTCCTTGTCCTCCCAATCTAAAGTAGATCCCAGTGCCTTCTCTCTAGGTCTAAGACCAAGTAGCTAAATCTCATTGTTTGCAAAGTGACGGACTAGGGCACCGGGACCAATGCTTCACATATCAGCAATCCCACTGCTTTTAAAGCCCAAAGTCTCTGCCCCATCCCACACAAAAATCCTGTTTCTGGTTATTTTTCCTATGTATCTCAGCAGCCCATTACTATTCTCCAGCAGTTCAACCAGGTAGGTCAATGATCAACACTATTATCTTCATTATCACCATCATAAACATATACTGCAAACTTACTATGTACTAGCCACTGTTTTAAGTGTTTTTCAGGTATTAATTCATTCTATCCTTACAAGAATCTTATAAAGTACTCATTAATGCTCCCATTTTAGAGGAAGAAACTGAGGCACAGAGTTTTTAAGTGCCATGGCCAAGGTCATACAGCTATTAAGTCACAGGATTTGAATATAAGTAAACTGGCTACATAGCTTTACTCTTTACATTGTCATGTTATATCAAGAAAGACACTTTGCTCTTCTTAAGGGTCTTTTAAAATAAAAGAAGCATCTGATAAATCATATGGAAAAGTTCTTTTAATTCATAAAGCTACCTAAAACTCTATGCATTTACAAAAGATAAAAGAATTTCATAATTTGTATTTACCTTAAAAATAAGCTATTATCATACTTTTAAGACAGGTAAGCTACCAATGCTGCTTTTTCATGAATATCCAGAAAGTAATTTTTAATTCTATTGGGCTTCAACGATCACTACTATCCAATCATCCTGGTTTAAAAGCCAATAAAAGGAAAATGCATATATAAACTCTACTCATAGAGTAAATTTGTGATTATTGCTACATCCTTAAGATTTACTGGTATTTTAAGATAAATATTATTTTAGGTCTTAGTAAGGACCGTATCTGTCATAAAGTCACATGCAGAAAGATGAGGCCAAAAGGCTATCTTTAGCTCCTCAAATGAGTCTTCTTTATTAGCCCTGCCAATCCTAAGGGGATGTACATATATGAAACAGTCCTGCCAATCCTATGGGAATGTACATATATGAATGTCCACACATACCACATGGGCTTTAACAAAAATGAATAAGGGCAAACTATGGCAGAAAAAGACAAATTCATATCTCTGTATCACTAGAGAATCTTACAGAATAATAATTTCTAATGGCCTTTTATCTATCTTCTCAGATAAGTGCAGCTGATTTTGGTATTTATAGGTCTACTGCCTAAGCATGTGGTAATCATTTTTCAGAGTTTTTCTCAAAGTATTCAAACTATATTCTAAATAAGATCCAATAGTTTTAATCTTTTTTTAAAAAAGAAAATTAATAGAAAATAATGAAAATGTCTTACCTTCTATTCCCAATCTAATCTTCTTAAGACCCCTCTCCTTCAAAACTGACTTGGCCACATCTCTGTTTTCAATGTACTTGAAAAATCTATATAATTTTGTGCTATAAATAACTAGAAAGAAAAGACAAAAATATTCTTGTATTAAAATTAAAGGATTTAGAGATGAACTTAAATTTATCTTGCTCATCAAAGGGGCCTAACAGTCCTAAAAGCCCAAATAACGGATGCAGTAATGCCAAAGGATGACTAGCCAACATGACAGGGCAATATTCAGTATAGTTAATGTAGAAGCAAATGTCTACTTAAGTGAAAACAAGAAAAGCTTTGACAACCAATCAGAAAACCCAATCCATAGGAACACTCTCCTTCTGAAAGATAAATCATCTATACATTTATTGGAATAAGATCTGCCCCAAGTTTCAAATAAGAGAATCCAAAGAAGATATCAATGTCGATCATTATCAAGCAAAGTAAAGGACTTTGCAAAGATCCCTACAAGGCCTAGTCTAGAGGTGGGGAAAAGCTGCCTTGTCAAAGAGTACAAAACAGACACATTTTACATTTCATGGATTGAGCAACTATTAATAATTTCCCAAAATGCAAAGACCCTCCCCACAAACTGTTTTTCATTCAGGCGAACAGCCCCATTTAATACTGATGTTAAAAATGGCAGATTCGAGCAAGTTCTGCCTAGGTTAGTCTGTTTAGAGCAAACTGGCTTTGCAAAGGACAGATATTCCACTGACAACATGTTGAGTCTTCCAAATGTGCTGAGAACTTCAGGGAGTTAGACTGATGGACATTCCTCGCCTTCTCTCTTTCAGGTGGAGTTATCTCCCTTAAAAGATGAACTGCAAAGGTTTTTTCAAAAAAAGAAAAACACACTCACAAAACCAAATATGCTGGTTTAAGAGCCAATAAAAGGAAAATGCGTATATAAACTCTACTCATGGGGTAAATTTGTGATTATTACTACATCCTTAAGATTTACTGGTATTTTAATATAAAGATTATTTTAGATCTTAGAAAGGACAGTATCTGTCATAAAGTCACATGCAGAAAAATGAGGCCAAAAGGCTATCTCTAGCTCCTCAAATGAATCTTCTTTATGTTGGATAATCTTGACACAAAATAAAACATATTTAGACAACTAAGTAAACATGTTTTCAGGCCTTTCACGCTTCAAAGCTTAAGATAAAAAACAAGAAAACAAAAAGAAATATATTGAAGTGGAAAAATTCTACAATGGAAAAGAAAATATCAGGTTTATTATAATTCCTTTATCACTATAACATCATTTCTATGTTCTATGGTTGGCTATACTTTCTTGAAGTCAAACCTTCTGAAAAGTAAAATATAAGTTTGTTCATTCCTTTTCCTTAACAGAAAATAATTTAGTATACTTCTTTTAATTTTGGCAACCTTTCATTTTTCTTGGGTTTTGTTCAACTTTTTATTCCACATATTACAGAAAAACATTGTCAGTAAAGAGCCTAGGACTGAGGAAACAGCAACAGAAATGTCTATTACTACAACTATCCACAAAGAAATCACAACACTCATTTAAGTACATCATGCAAAAGAAATATCTCAATGCAAACTCTGAAAAGTGCTACCATAACTGTGTTAAATAATCTTTCAAAAATCTCTTTTAGAAGTAAAAAAGAATGCCATTTGGAGTCTGTTTTGTTTTGATTTTAGAAAAGTATATGTAAAATGGAAAAATCAGAGATAAGTGTTTTGGTACTTCCTATATTAAACCCTAATCCTTACCAAGTCAACAGACTAGAGTACAGAAGAAGATGTTAGGCTTTTTTATTCAGTTCCTAGAGTCATTCTTTCAATTCTTCCTTATTTATGAAACTGGTCAAAAATACTAATATCAGATTCATCAAGAAAAATAACAAAAAAATAAGAAAAATGTTAGCGATTGCTGCTCATGATAGGCCATTTTGGTCAGAAATACCCCAAAGAACTATAGTTCTACAAAGCCTTATGAAGGGTCATTGTATCCTTGATGAAAATATGTATGTTGAAAAGAACACCTTGGAACTCAATGTTATCCTCAAAATCAATGAGTTAAAACTTCTAAATTTATATAAAAATAAAAATTCCTTTTTTAAAAAACACTGTTTCTATAAAGGAACTAGTTATCCAGGATGCTTTTAAATACAAAGAAAAAAATCTATCAAAATCCAGATAGTCAACAAAAAGCTAACCACTTATGTGTATGGCATGGGCAGGGCATATTGTTCTGTATAGGGACATATAATAAATACTTCGGGCATTGCGAGCCATGCAGTTTCTGTTGCAACTACTCAGTTCTGCCACTGTAGCATGAAAGCAGCCATAGGCAATACATAAAACTTTATTTATAAAAATAGGTGGTGAGCTGGATTGACGCCCAGGCTACAGTTTACTGGTCTATGAAAAGAGTTCTCTCTTTACAAAAACAAGAGATAATCCATAATGATTCAGGAGAGAGAAAACATGCCAGAATACTTACTTTGTGAATATTCTTCTCCCATCTGTGGTGGATATTCTTCATCCCAATCAACCACATCATCATCTGTAAGCACCACTATATGACATTCCCGTTCCCCGCTCTGGGCACTAGCTACCATGAGAGGGAGGATCATTTCTTCCAGATAAAATTCAAATTGTCTACGAGCACCATCATTTGATAACTCATGCATTAGGGCACCTGAAACGAAATCCACAAAATATCTTATCAAAACTTTTCCTGAAAAGAGTTCTTTTAGACATACAGAATCTTATAATAAGAAGGACCAATCAAAGGCATCCTACAGAGGCCCCCTCTTCATTTTACACATCATGAAATAACTTGCTTACTAAGTTTACAAAACTAATTTGCAAAGTCAGAAGTCAGAATTAAAAGCCTATCAGAAATTAAAGTCAGAATTAAAACTCTATCCGTAGCCTAGCATATTTTTCACTATACCATATTATCTTCCATCAGTATATGCAATATGTCTTAAAGCATATCTTAAAGATACTTTTCAGGTTATCCACATAAACTGAAATAATTTGTATATTCCATCTCTTGCATGTTCTCCTTCTCAGAAAGTTACAAACAGAATATTTCAGTGCAGGTTAGAGGTGAGGTGAGAAGCATCAATAGGGAATAAGGTAGGCAAACGGCCAAGCAAAATATAACATGATGCAGGAATTCCACAGCAAACTTGATACTAGAATTGAGAAAGCTGAAAGATAGACTTCAGCGTCCTTAAGCATAGACATAATGAACAACTTTAGTTTCCTAAACGCACAGCCACAAACTCACCTGCACTAACCTATCTTTTTTTCTGTTTTCTGGGATGGCATTCCGCTCTTCTCACACAGACTGGAGTGCAGTGGCATGATCTCAACTCACTGCAACCTTCACCTCCCAGGTTCAAGTGATTCTCCTGCTTCAGCCTCCCAAGTATTTGGGGTACAGGCATCCGCCACCATGCCCAGCTGCTAATATTTTTATTTTGGTAGAGACGGGGTTTCACCATGCTGGTCAGGCTGGTCTCAAATTCCTGACCTCAGGTGATCTGCCTGCCTTGGCCTTCCAAAGTGCTGGGATTACAGGCGTGAGCCACCGCACCTGGCCTCTTTCTTCTTGAATTCCTATTTAAGGAAATGTCCTATCTCCTACTGAAGATTCCAACATCTCAGGAACTACTGCTACTGCATCAGCCTGGAGAGCAAAGTTAAAGAAGCAACCATGGCAACCACATGCATGAGTGAGTGAGTGTATGTGTGTGTGTGTGTGTGTTGTAAAAACTGGAGAAGTGGTGAAGGAGGACACTAGAACTCAAACCTACAGTCTCCCAAGGGAGACCTTTTCCTCCCTACAAGATGTCTCTATAATTATATATAACAATTGGCAATATGTAATTAATATCTTACAATTAATATAATAGATAATTGATTCGATAATTAAATAATCTATATTGCTATTACTTAGCCATGTTTCTCTCCAGGCTGGCTATTTCTCATTACCATTTTAAAAAGTTATCTTTATAGACAAATTCCTATAATTCAATACCATCTCTCTCCCCCAATTTCTGAACCAATTCCAATCTGGCTTCCACTCTCACTATGCTACACAAGTATTCTTGCCATGGTCTCCAAATGGACTTTATATTTTTAAAGACAATAATCATCCTTTGGTCCTCATCTTACTTGACTTCTCAGTTTAATCTCCTACACTGGACCCTCTTTCTTGAAACACATTTATCCCTAAGAATCTCTGATACCATTATCCCTGTTTTTTTCCTCCTTCAGGCTATTCTTCCTCAGTGACCTTTGCCAACTGTTTCTCCCACAGCTGTTCATTAAATACTGGTATTTCTCAGGACAATTTTAAGTTCTTTTCTTTTTTTTCTGCTTTTATCATATGCTGACAATTCCCAAATTTGTTTCTACTAATTCAGTCTTCTGTATTCAATATGCATTATATTTAGCTGCTCTCTGGAAATTTCCACTTGGATGCAATCTCACAGGTAGTCGAACTCAATACAACCAAAATTGAACTCATCATCTCTGTCTCTCTCCCTAGTATTTTTCAAATCAGTAAATGCCATCACTATCCACCCAAGTTCTCAGAACCAACTCAGTACAGTGCTAGGCATAATGAGAACTTAAATATTAGTATACTAAATGAATAAATCCTTGATTTCTCCTTTACCTCGTAATTCAAATAATTCCCCAAGTCTTCTTAAACATACCTCGAACTGTGTTATTTCCTTCTTTTGGCAGATATTTACTAAGGAGCTACAAAATCTCCTAAGCCGCGTACTTTTCTGCAAGGTGACCCTGACATCTTCTCCCAAAAAGTGAAGTCTAGTTCCCCTCCCCTTTAATTAGACTTGTCATACAATTTTGTAACCAGAGGAGCATGGCTGAGGGGAAAGCACATGGCACTGGAGGCGAAGTCAGAAGAAGCCTTGCAATTTTTGCCTTGGTTTCTGGAATGCTTGCTCTTCAAATGCTTCCTCTCTGAATGCAGCCTCCAGGATTTGAGAAGCCCAAGTCATGGAGAGGCTATACATAGGTATTCTGTTTGACATTCCTAGCTGAGTCCAGCCTTTGAGTCATTCCAGTCCTGGCACCAGACATGTGAGTAAAGCCTCCAGCATTGTGAGCCACCCCAGCCCATTAATTCTTCACAAATGAGGCCTCAGACATTGTGAAGCAGCCATAAGCCACCTCTGCTGTGCCCTGTATAAATTCCTGACCCGAGTAATAAAATGGTTATAGTTTATGCGAACTACTGCACAGCAATAGTTAACCAGGCATATTCCATCTCCTTGCCTCCATCCTGATTCTATTCATCATTAACTCTCACCCAAACTACTACACAATCTTTCTGATTACATTCATTTTTGCAATTCATTTTCCCCAGGGCAGCCAAATCTAATTGTCTCTGCTAGTCTAACCCTCTTATGACTTGTATTATCCTTAAAATAAGTCGCAAATCCTCAACTTGGTATGGTGAAAAAGAATGTCATAAATCAGTGTGTAGAATCAATCCTTTAATACATATTCTTTAAATATTATCCATAGACTGATGACTCCCACTTATATCTAGCCGACATGTATATCCAATGCTCCACTCAAAATTTCTACTTAGATATCCAACAAGTATTTCAAACTAATCTTGTTCAAAATCAAGCTTCTAGATTTTTGCTCCTCATGAAGTCTCCTTCATCTCAATTAACAGCAATCTCACACTTCCAGTTAAATCTCTCTCTTTTCTACTCCACATTCAATTGAAGAGGAATTGCTGGTAATCCAAACATTCAATATGACTAGAATCTGATCACTTCTCACTGCTTCCACTCTAATCCAAGCCTCACCATCTCAGACCTGGATTTTGGCATTGACTCCCTAATTGATCTCTGCTTCTAGCTCAATTCCCTTTTTGGTCTATTTCTAACACAACAGCCAAAAGTGATTCTTTTAAACCTTAAGTCAGGTCAGGATTACAGCACTGAAAAATTCTACATTGATTTCTGTGTGAACAGGGCCCCCGTGAAATGGTACAATGTGACAGCCTAACAGATCACATCACTCTTTTTTTTGTTGTTCAAATCCCTCCCTTATATTCCAATCGCACTCAGAGTAAAAGCCAAAAGATAAAGGCCCTCTATAACCTAGGTCCCTTGTTACCTCTCTGACTACATCTATGACTAACACTCTCACTCATTCCACTCCAAATATCGTGGGCTTTCTGATGCTCTCAAACATACCAGACAAGCTCCCTCATTGTGTAAATTCACTACTGACCTCTGCTTGAAATTTAACATTTTCATTTCTAGTGAGTTTCTCTGGCTACTCTAAGTAACTTCACTTTTTTTTCCTTAGCACTTATCACTAACATACCATATATGACTTATTTACTTTATCGTATGTTTTTCCCAATAGGGTGTAAGTTCCATTAGAATACAAAGTCTTGCCTGGTTTGTTCATGCGGAATCCCCAAAACTTAGAACAGTGCTTAGTACAGTCATTAAATATTTGTTCAATTAATAAATTTTGTTTCCTCTTTACCTCTCAGCTTATTCCTCACCACTCATACTCCATTCCTCTGCTCTAGCCACATCTGCCTTTTTTTGGGTTCCCTCAATATGTCATATTCTCACCCACTTGAGAACCTCTGCACATATCATTTCTAATCCTTGTATGGTCAGTTTCACCGCCTTCTTTGCCATCCTTCAGGTCTCAGCTTTAATGGCACTAAATAATGATTCTCCACAGACCCTTTGTCATACACGTCTCATAATATCTCATTTCTTCTCTGCATTTTTCATAGCTTTTATTACTTGTTAAATGTCCTTCCCACTAGTCTATTATCTCCATAAAGGCAGGGACAATGTCTTTGTTCATCACTATATGTGCTATATGCATGAAACTCATAAAAAGCTTGATTAAGAAGGAAGAGGGGAAGAAAGGACAAGTTCAATGGTAAACTAGAAATGAATAGTTGACCAGGACGCAAAAGCACAAGAATGATATATAGTGGACCCTGGGAAGCCGGTAGGGAAGGCTGGGAGGAAGGTGAGGGATAAAAGACTACATACTGAGTACAGTGTACACTGCCTGAGTGATAAGTGTACCAAAATCTTGAAAATCACCAGTAAAAACTTACCATGTAATCAAAAAACACCAGTATCCCTAAAACTATTGAAACAAAATTAAAACAAATTTTGTAAAGGTGACACTTAAAAAGTTAGAAACTGTCAGTGTAAAGATAGTATCTGAAGCCACAGTGACGAACAGCACCACTTAGCATAACTGCAGATCCTGTGAGAGAGAAACTAGCTAACAGTAGAGAACAACCTCAATTCCAAGGATCAGGAATAAGGATGCCAAAAAGCCAAAGAAAGGGAGAGTCAAGAAAAAAAATGAGTATTAATTAAGCCTAAAGGAAATGTCTTTATTTTTTCTTGAGATAGGATCTTGCTGTGTTGTCTAGGGTGGTCTCAAACTCCTGGGCTCAAGTGATCCTCTCACCTCAGCCTCCCAAAGTACTAGGATTATGGACATGAGACACCACGTCCAGGGAAATGCCTTTAAAGTCAGAGATGCCAGAATCCCCATTAAACTAAACATTGTTGAAAATCTTCTAGCCAATTTGACAAGATAAAAAAGGTATAAAAAGTATTACTTATAACACAGACAATTAACTATGAAGCATATAGGAGGATTAACTAAAAAATTATTAGAAACAAACAGGGTTCTATGAGGTGACAATGTACAAAATTCAGTAACCTTATTATATATTAGCAGTTAGAAAAGTTAAACATATTCTACACATAGCAATAATAAAAACACAAAATATTAACAAGATCAGAGCAGAAACTATACGAAGAAAATGATAAAAACTCTACCTAAAGACACAAAAGTGTGAATAAATGGGAAGACACAGCATTTGGAGCTATATGTTAATTTTTCTAAAAAGCTAACTTCAAGTTTTTTTTTTTTATTATACTTTAAATTCTGGGGTACATATGCAGATCGTGCAGGATTGTTATGTAGGTATATACATGAAATGATGGTTTGCCACATCCATCCCCCTGTCACCTACATTAGGTATTTATCCTAATGTTATCTCTCCCCAATTCCCCTACCCCCTGCTATCCCTCCCCTAGGCCCCGCACCCCCTAACAGGCCCCAGTGTGTGATGTTCCCCTCCCTCTGTCCATATGTTCCCATTGTTCAATATCCACTTATGAGTGAGAACATGCAGTGTTTGATTTTCCATTCTTTTGTCAGTCTGCTGAGAATGATTGCTTGCAGCTTCATCCATGTCCCTGCAAAGGACATCAACTCATCCTTTTTTATGGCTGCACAGTATTCCATGGTGTATATATGCTGCATTTTCTTTATCCAGTCTATCATTGATGGGCATCTGGGTTGGCTCCAAGTCTTTGCTATTGTAAACAGTGCCACAATGAACATACGTGTGCATGAGTTTTTATAACAGAACAATTTATAATCCTTTGGGTATATACCCAGTAATGGGATTACTGGGTCAAATGGTATTTCTAGTTCTAGATCATTGAGGAATCAGGAATTGCCACACTGTCTTCCACAATGGTTGAACTAATTTACACTCCCACCAACAGTGTAAAAGTGTTCCTATTTCTCCACATCCTCTCCAGCATCTGTTGTCTCCAGATTTTTTAATGATCACCATTCTAACTCGCATGAGGTGGTATCTCAATGTGGTTTTGATTTGCATTTCTCTAGTGACCAGGGATGATGAGTATTTTTTCATGTTGTTGGCCGCATAAATGTCTTCTTTTGAGAAGTGTCTGTTCATATCGTTTGCCCACTTCTTGATGGGTTGTTTGCTTTTTTTCTTGTAAATTTGTTTAAGTTCTTTGTAGATTCCACATTATTAGCCCTTTGTCAGATGGGTAGCTTACAAAAATTTTCTCCCATTTTGTTGGCTGCCAGTTCTAATGACTGCTTCTTTTGCTGTGCAGAAGCTCTTAAGTTTAATTAGATCTCATTTGTCTATTTTGGCTTTTGTTGCCAATGCTTTTGGTGTTTTAGTCATTAAGTCCTTGCCTATGCCTATGTAGTGAATGGTATTGCCTAGGTTTTCTTCTAGGGTTTTTATTATGTTAGGGCTTATATTTAAATCTTTAATCCATCTGGAGCTAATTTTTGTATAAGGCGTAAGGAAGTTTCAGCATTCTTCACATGGCTAGCCAGTTTTCCCAACATCATTTATTAAACCCAGAATCCTTTCCCCATCGCTTGTTTTTGTCAGGTTTGTCAAAGATCAGATGGTTGTAGATGTGTGGCATTACTTCTGAGGCCTCTGTTCTGTTCCATTGGTCTATATCTCTGTTTTGGTACCAGTACCATGCTGTTTTGATTACTGTATCCTTGCAGTATAGTTTGAAGTCAGGTAGCATGATGCCTCCATCTTAGTTCTTTTTGCTTAGGACTGTCTTGGCTATGCTGGCTCTTTTGGTTCCATATGAAGTTTAAGGTGGTTTTTTTCCAGTTCTGTGAAGAAAGTCAAGGGCGGCCTGATGGGGATAGCATTGAATCTATAAATTACTTTGGGCAGTATGGCCATTTTCATGATATTGATTTTTCCTAACCATAAGCATGGAATGTTTTTCCATCTGTTTGTGTCCTCTCTTATTTCCTTGAGCAGTGGTTTGTAGTTCTCCTTGAAGAGGGCCTTCACGTCCATTGTTAGTTGTATTCCTAGATATTTAATTCTCTTTGTAGCAATTGTGAATGGGAGTTTACTCATGATTTGGCTCTCTGTTTGTCTGATATTGGTGTATAGGAATATTTGTGATTTTTGCACATTGGTTTTGTATCCTGAGGCTTTGCTGAAGTTGCTTATCATCTTAAAGATATTTTGTGCAGAGATGATGGGGTCTTCTAAATATAAAATTATAAAGCAAGTTCTTAATGAACTACAAAGAGACTTAGACTACCACAAAATAATAGTGAGAGACTTTAACACTCCACTGTCAATATTAGATCAATGAGACAGAAAATTAAGAAGGATATCCAGGACTTGAACTCAGATCTGGACCAAGCAAACTTAATAGACATCTACAGAACTCTCCACCCCAAATCCACAGAATACACATTCTTCTCAGCACCACATCACACTTACTCTAAAATTAACCACATAATTGGAAGTAAATCACTCCTCAGCAAATGCAAAAGAATGGAAATCATAACAAACAGTCTCTCGGACCACAGTGCAATTAAATTAGAACTCAGGATTAAGAAACTCACTCAAAACCACACAACTACATGGAAACTGAACAACCTGCTCCTTAATGGCTACTGGATAAATAATGAAATGAAGGCAGAAATAAAGATGTTCTTTGAAATCAATGAGAATGAAGACACAAGGTACCAGAATCTCTGGGATGCATTTAAAGCAGTGTCTAGAGGGAAATTTATAGCACTAAATGCCCACATGAGAAGCGAGGAAAAAATCTAAAATCGACACCCTGTAGTCACAATTAAAAGAACTAGAGGAACAACATCAAATAAATTCAAAAGCTAGCAGAAGACAAGAAACAACTAAGATCAGAGCAGAACTGTCTCTGAAGGAGACAGAGACACAAAAAAAAACCCTTTAAAAAAGATCAACAAACCCAGGAGCTGGTTTTTTGAAAAGATCGACAAAATAGATAGACCACTAGCCAGACTAATAAAAAAGAAAAGGGAGAAGAATCGAACAGATGCAATATAAAATAATAAAGGGGATATTCACCACCGATTCCACAGAAATACAAACTATCATCAGAGATTACTACAAACACCTCTATGCACATAAACCAGTAAATCTAGAAGAAATGGATAAACTCCTGGACACTTACACCCTCCCAAGACTAAACCAGGAAGAAGGTGAATCCCTGAATAGACTAATAACAGGGTCTGAAGTTGAGGCAGCAATAAATAGCCTACCAATCAAAAAAAGTCCAGGACCAGGCGGGTTCACAGCCGAATTCTACCAGAGGTACAAAGAGGAACTGATACCATTCCTTCTGAAACCATTCCAAACAATACAAAAAGAGGGAATCCTCCCTAACTCATTTTATGAGACCAACATCATCCTGATACCAAAACCCAGCAGAGCCACAACTAAAAAAGAAAATTTCAGGCCAATATCCATGATGAACATTGATGCGAAAATCTTCAATAAAATACCAGCAAACTGAACACAACAGCACATCAAAAAGCTTATCCATCACGATCAAGTAGGCTTTATCCCTGGGATGCAAGGCTGGTTCAACATATGCAAATCTATAAATATAATCCATCACATAAACAGAACCAAAGACAAAAACCACATGATTATCTCAATAGATGCAGAGAAGGCCTTCAAAAAAATTCAACAGCCCTTTACGATAAAAACTCTCAAATTATGTATTCATAGGATGTATCTCAAAATAATAAAAGCTATTTATGACAAACTCACAGCCAATATCATACTGAATGGGCAAAAACTGGAATCAGTCCTTTTGAAAAGTGGCACTAGACAAGAATGCCCTATCTCCCCACTCCTATTCAACATCGTATTGGAAGTTTGAGCTAGAGCACTTAGGCAAGAAAAAGGAATAAGGGGTATTCAATTAGGAAAGGAGGAAGTCAAATTGTCACAAGTTTTTTTTTTATGAGAATGTTTTTGAATGTCTAGAATAGACATAAGTTATATTTGAGTATGTTTGAGCCTGAGGATTAATATATGGAGAGAGGGAAAGACTGATGGTTCCAAAGGAGACAACCAGTGGAAGAGGGTCCTAAAAATGCACAAGGGAATACAATAATTTATTAATTCAACAAAGTCAAAAAGATATAGTCGCTGTCCTCAAGTCCAAATTAGTTTAATGCCACAAACTGAAAAAGAGTGCATGAACCAGAAAGAGAGAACATGCAAGCAAATTGTATAATTTCTTCTTAAATTAAGATATAAGCCCAGTTATTTTAGTGCAACATGCCATTTCAAATATTCAGCAAAGGCACACATTTGCAAGAAAAAAAATTTACTTTTGGACTCAACGCTACTTCCATTTATATAAGACCACTTCCATCTCTTCAAATTCTATACATTTTTAGAATTTCTATATATTTTTTAAAACATCTTTGAGAATCTCTTAATTTTTAGTAACATATATTACAAGTAATCTAGAAACAACTACAAATATCACAGAAAAGCTAAAAGTCTAGGATAATCACATTACACATACCCTTTTAATCCACATATTACTTTTAATCCATAATAAAAGATACTTAGTAGTAATGACAAGGTAAAACTATGCACAACAAAAGATTGCAGAACTAAGAGATTCATATCATCTGTAAAAAAAGTTTTTTTTTTTAATCTCTGCAAGTCACCAAAATTCAACATCAAATTATATAAAGATTAGTTTAAATGGTCCTATGAATAAAGACACAAAACTTGAAATCAGGGATCTACAATGCTCATGATTTCAACTAAAACCATTTTTTTAAGATGTGAAAAAACAGCAACTTTGGCCCAGCACAGTGCTCACGCCTGTAATCCCAACACTTTGGGAGACCGAGGCAGGTGCATCATCTGAGGTCAGGAGTTCGAGACCAACCTGGCCAACACGGTGAAACCCCATCTCTACTAAAAATGTAAAAAAATTAGCCAGGTACTCTGGAGGGTGCCTGTAACCACAGCTACTGGGAAGGCTGAGGCAGGAGACCTGCTTGAACCCAGGAGGCTGAGGTTGCAGTGAGCCATGATTGCGCCACACTGTACTTAATCCTGGGTGACAGAGAGAGACTCTTGTCTCAAAAGCAAATAGCCAAGCAATTTTGTTCAAATGTACAGTTGTATGTTCTCGCTGTCCAACAATCTACTGGATCTACTATATTTCCAAAGTATACCTACTACATCTTTACTCCAAAAACCTCAGGTCTTAGAATTTTTTGTATTACCATGTAGGATGATATCCTGGGCACTATGGAAGATACACATAATTCCCCAAAACAATACTCTTTACTCTTTCTAAATCATTCAGTTCATTCTTTACTACCTATTTCCACTGAACACTTCCACAGTTCTCTAGCCCACAATGACTTCCCCTTCCTCTGAACTTCTCCAACCACTTAAGTGCTGGAGTCACTTGGAGATACTTAAGTATCTAGGTCAACATTTGATACATCATAAACTATTTTGACTTTTTTGAACATAATCACGTCTTTTCTCAGGGTTGGCGTAACGGTGGGAGTAGGGGTACTAAAGAAGTGGTGAGAGAATACCAATCAAAGAGATGAGATTACAAAGTTCTAGACAGAATTTTGAGACTATATTTCAAGTTCCTGGATCAAGCCCTATATGTAAATGAGGGCTAGACATTCAATCTAGGATCTTTAATGATAGGCATTGTTTTTGAGATTTGTGTTTTCCATAGTGCTCCAAATATTATCATATGCGGTAATAGAAAAAATTATAAATATTTGAATGATGTGATCAAAGAAATGAAGCCAAATGACCATACTTGACCGAAGCCAAATATCCAAATCTAGGAGATAAAACTGGTAACAAATAAATAATATAGAAAACAGTCTAACAGGAAATCTGGGAGGGTTTGTCAAAAAAGAAAATGATTAAAATTGAAAAAACATTCGGAAAATTGCACAAGGAGATTATTAAGATCTTTGCAAACTTCCATTAATAATCTTTGTGGTACTAGAATGCTTTATAATTCAATTAAATACTATAAGTCTAACTAAGTAAACAGCACCAATTTCAGGCTTTTTGTTCCAATATATTCTAATTCTACAAACCACCCACACACAAAACATCATACTTACTGAGATCTCTACATTTAATAGTACTATATTCAAAAGAGATACAAAGATAGTCACATGCTTCTCTCAGTTCAGGAATAGATATGCCATCAGGACAACGGATTATTCCTGTTTTATAGTAATCCTGGGGAAAAAAAGAAAAGAAAGCATAAAACATCTGGAGCACAAGGTAGCCAAAACTTATTAAGGTTGGACTGGTAACATTTTCAGAAATAGTAGAGAACTCTGACATCTCTGAATTGTGGAAGTTTAAACTTAGATGAGGCTTCAGTTCACCTACTTTTTCATTTTACCTATAAGGAAAATTCAGGTTCAAATGAAATCCACTGACTTAACCTGTCATACAATTACTTAAAAGCAAAGGTAAGATTAGAACATAGGGCTCCCCATTACCTAACTAATGTCTTCTCTTATGACATCATATCAATGCATATGTATTTTCCTTCTACAAGTTATAGTTCTATAAAACTGTCATAAATTTTTCAATTTTTTTTTAGAAAACGAAACTGAATGATACATTACCTTAAATATTACCAAGATAATTTAATAAAATTTGAGGTTTATTATAATTTAACACAGAATTATACTCATATTCAAGTATTAAAATACGTAAAATAAGATGTATCATTAGATATTCTTCTTCTAATATATCCTTTGGTGATTCCATACTATGAGAAGCAATACTAATTATTTCCAAAATCTACTTAACAGGTTAAAGGACGACCCCAGAATTACAGATACGTTACTGCACAGATGAGTGATAAAAATTACTTTCAATTCCATGAGAGGAAATATGGAAAGCTTAAAAAAGCACTTTTGCCCTAAAATTAAGACCTGGCTTGGCCAGGCACCATGGCTCATGCCTGTAATCTCAGAACTTTGGGAGGCCAAGGCAGACAGATCACCTGAGGTCAGGAGTTTAAGTCCAGCCTGGCCAACATGGTGAAACCCTGTCTCTATTAAAAATACAAAAATTAGCCAGACATGGTGGCACATGCCTGTAATCCCAGCTACTCAGGAGGCTGAGGCAGGAGCATCACTTGAGCTTGGGAGGCAGAGGTTGCAGTGAGCTGAGATCATACCACTGCACTCCAGCCTGAGGAAAAAAAAAAGAAAGAAAGGAAAAAAAAAAAAAAAACGGTCTCAAGCTTCCTGAGGTTCAGAACCTAAGTAACCAGTAACACAATTTCTAAGGTTGCTGCATCAATGGAAGTGAAATATCTTCTGGTACTTATATGAATACTCACCTGATCAAGATCAACTACTTTCCCTAACTGTCTTCGATCACAGAATCCTCCCTTCCCCCAAACTATTTAAGAAAATTGTATTTTCAGACTGTGGCACAAACTGTCAGAAGCTATAAATCAAATCTTTTTTTTTTTTTTTTTCAAGACAGAGTCTCACTCTGTCGCTGGAGTGCAATGGTGTGATCTCGGCTCACTACAACCTTCCCCTCCTGGCTCAAGAGATCTTCCCGCCTCAGTCTCCCAAATACCTGGAACTACAGGCATTCCACCCAGCTAATTTTTGGATATATTCTTTTGGTAGAACTGGGGTTTTGCCATATTGCCCAAGTTGGTCTCGAACTCCTGTACTCAAACCACCCACCTGCTTCAGTCTCCTAACATGCTGGGATTATAGGCATGAACCACCACACCTAGCCTTATGATCAAAATCACTGAATTTAAATTACAAGTAGAGACTCTGTAAGATAAATTATTTAAAAAACAAAAAAAAAAACTTAAAATCTCAAAAACAAAAAACAAACAAACAAAAAAACAGTTTTAAAACAAAGATGTCGGCTGGGCACTGGCTCACACCTGTAATTCCAGCACTTGGTGGGAGGCTGAGGCAGGAGGGCTGCTTGAGGTCAGCAGTTCGATACCAGGCTGGGAAACATGGTAAAACCTCATATCTACTAAAAATACAAAAAATTAGCTAGGTGTGGTGGCACATGCCTACACTCCCAGCTACTAGGGAGGCTAAGGTGGGAAGATCACTTAAACCCAGACAGTTGAGGCTGTAGGTAACAGTGATCGCACTATTGCACTCCAGCCTGGGCAACCGAGTGAGACGCTGTCTCAAGAAAAGACCCCCAAAACCAACAAAAAAATAAAGATGTTAACAAATACATTCTGAAGATGACTTTTAGATGTTTCTAAGTTTCCACATTGCTAGTTATATACAATAAAATAATAGAATCAGTCATATTCACTCTCAGATAGTAAAAATGATCGAAATACCGTATTTAAGAGAATTAAAGAGAAGTAAATATGACTTCAGATATGTTACTAAATACCTGAAAGAACTGTGTATGTAGACCTAAGAGTTTAATAGTCTCTCATCCTATCATCCTGAAGGTCATCAAATTTATTTGCTTATATCACATTATCTGTATGTGCTAAAATAAAGATGAGAGCACGGCATGTTGGCTCAATACTTGTAATCCCAGCACTCCGGAAGGCCAAGGCAGGAGGATGGCTTGAGCCCTTGAGTTCAAGATCAGCCTAGGAAACATTGTGAGATCTCATCTCCATAAAAAACAAAAACAAAAAAAATTAGCCGGGCATAGTGGCGCATGCCTGTAGTTCCAGCTACTCGGGAGTCTAAGGCAGGAGGATTGCTTGAGCCCGAGAGGTCGAGGCTGCAGTGAGTTATGATCGTGCCACTGCACTCCATCCAGCTTGGGTGAAAGAGCAAGACCCTGTTGCAAAATAAAAATTAAAAGAAAATAAAGATAAATTAAATGGTATTTTAGGAAAAACAATATCCTGGAATAACTCCAAAGACAAATTCAAATAGAATTCTGCTTCTAATCCAAGTACCTACCAAGAAGGGGTCTTACAATTAAGTTAATACTCATAAGAACCACTCACCAGAATAGCTCTAAACACAGTAGAACCAATTCCCTCTGCCACCTCATACTCTCCTTTCTCATTGGGTCGTGTAAAGTTATGTTCTCGGCCAGATCCAAACATCCTATGAGAGCAAATAATTGAGAAATACTTCAATAGAATACTTCCTTCAAAAGGGAAAATAGATTTCACATACAAAAGTAAAAAAGAATTACATCATTAAATTAGTTCAAGAACTTTTATCATTAATTTATTCTGGTAAACATCATAAATGAAGGAATATTAAAAACATTTTCTTTTTGATGGTAAGGAACACTAGTCTAGATTTCCTGCAAGCAACAATAAAATAAATGACAAAATTCAGAAGCTAAAGAGCTTTCCTACCCCTTCTCCTCAGAAAACACCACGAACCAATTAATCTAAGGCAAAAGGTGAGTTTTCAATACCAATTTTACCAGGAAGAAAAAAAAAGGGAAACTATGTTAATGGTACTTTTTCCTTAAAACTGCTATTTTCATTGTACAGTTAATGCCATAATACAGCACACAGAGCAAACTAAACTGAGACAAAGTAAGATGATACAGGACAAGTCAGGTTGTTTTACATTTAACAATCTTAATTATAAATGTAACAAATCCTACTCAAAATTCTTAGACTTGCATCCTATAACTGAAAAACAAGCAATCAAATGGTGGGGTAGACAGCAATGAAAAAATAGGATAATGGCCAAGTTTAAAAAAATAAATTAAAAAGCTCTTAATTTTTATATAAGAAAAATACAAATGACTTTAATTTTTTTTCAAGTCATGTTGTTGGCCCTTTAACAGCAGCTGTTTAGAAAAGAGGCAATTTGCAAAATATGTCCTTAACAATAAAAAATGTACTCTAGTACTCTCCAGAAAATTTAAGAATCATGATTAAAGAAAGATGAACCTCTAGATCCTATGGTACTACTATTCTCAAAGTAAATATAGTTGAACTAGGTATTCTATTCAATAGTTTCCTAATTCAAACAGATTCCTTTTGTTGTAACGCAGGAAACTATGAACAACAAAGCTTTTTTATGTCAAAGTTTCCAAAAGAATGCCAACTGCTTTTTACAGTTCCCATGAATATTAATTTTCATCCCCAAAGACACACTTTAGTCAACTGACATAAAAAGAAGGCTTTGCTAATTGAAAGAGAAGAAAAAGAAGTTAGTCTTTCAGGAATCAAATGTCGTCATTTCAACCTTTTACAAAAGGGGAAAGCTATTCTTTTCACATCAATATGAATACTTTAAAAAACTTTTCTTTTTAAAGAAAACATAACCTAACAACCAAAATGTCAAATATCTATTTTTTTTTTTTTTACTGTTTCTATATATCTCATGTAAAAATATAAAGTATTATTAACAGTGTCAAGTCACATTCCTGATAACTTCTGTTGACTATCCTCCCTATAATACTAAAAATACAAAAAAAGCCTATAGTTCAAATATTTTTTTCCAAGGGTTAATGCATAGCGTCAGCCTTGAAGGAAAATATTTAGTTATTCAAAAGTGTATATAGAATCACAATGGCAGCATTTATTCTGTATTATGAGACAGTGGCAAATCACACACAACACATCGCATATGCAATCTAGAAAATGACAAGATTTTATCTCATGTAAACTTCTATTTCATGCACATGCCCTTTGATTTGATATTAGTGTGAATAAAGATACTGATTTTACAATTAAAAGGTATATAGTCGGGAGGCTGAGGCGGGTGAATTATCTGAGGTCAAGAGTTTGAGACCAGCCTGACTAACATGGAGAAACCTTGTCTCTACTAAAGATACAAAATTAGCTGGGCATGGTGGCACATGCCTGTGATCCCAGCTACTCCGAAGGCTCAGGCAGGAGAATTGCTTGAACCTGGAAGGCAGAGGCTGTGGTGAGCTGATCTTGCCATTGCACTCCAGTCTGGGCAACAAGAGTGAAACTCCGTCTCAAAAAAAAAAACAAAAAGGTATACAGTTTGGACATGTTGAAAATGCAAGTCTATATTGTCTATATCCTTCTTAGACTGTGGTTCCCATAACTGCAAACTTTAAATTGATCTATTACTCTGGACCAGCACAAATCAGAAGATGACAATTACCTCCTTCATTTTGCTATTTGTTGACATTCTCCCCACTTTTTTTTTTTTTTTTTTTTTTT
The DNA here is from genome assembly GCF_009761245.1 of Sapajus apella. Taxonomy (NCBI): domain Eukaryota; kingdom Metazoa; phylum Chordata; class Mammalia; order Primates; family Cebidae; genus Sapajus; species Sapajus apella. The sequence continues at coordinate 8,737,407 of NW_022436987.1, forward strand.
TTAAGTATCTACATCAAACTGACAATTCATGCTGACTTCACAGCTAAACAACCTGCTGGGGATATATCCCCCTTCAAACAATGCTGATTGTTTATATTTTATGATTGAATGAGAACCCAAGTACAGGAAACATGTTATCATTGCTAAATTCACCTGGTTAGATTCCATTTATAGTGTCAATCTATAAAGATATTTTAGTATCCTGACTTCAATAACTAATATATTTGCTATTTCTACTGGTATTACAGTAGAAATAAAACCAAGTTCAAGCTCTTACTCTATCACTTCCTAGCTGTATTAACTTGGGACACATAATTTAGCCTCCAAAGTTCACTTCTTTCATCTGTAAAACAAATGCTACATTTCAACAGAGAATTACTGTAAACCTTAAATGAAAAAATGGCGATAAAAGCACCTCATAATTAGTAATGCAAATAACTAAAACAATACAAACCTGCCCAACATTGTATTTGGCTGTGCAGTAAAAATAGATGGGTCTACAACAAATCTAGTGTTATCCACTATTAGCGTCACTCGTTCTGACGTTCTTATATTCCGAGCTCCTTCTTTTGCATTTTCATATACAAACACCATCTCCCCAGATGTCTTACAACTACCGTCTGAACTTGACTGACTACTATTTCTGCTGCTGTTCCCAGTACTGCTAATGGAACCATTTGGGGATGCTTTTTGAGGACGTGGACTGCTTGGACGAGAGGAGCTGTGATCTTTTTCTCGTTCTGAAATAAAGATGTTAAACAAAGTTATGCAAATTTTCTTTTAAAAATTCAAGATGTATATATATCTTTTTAAATTTTTGATTTAGAAAAGTTGTTTTAAGTCACAGCATTTCCACTTTTTAATTTCAAATAACATGTTAACAGAACACCATAAACATTCATTTAGTTCCTAGGAATAAAACCCAAAACATTAAAATGTTTTCTAAAATCTTTATTTGTAGACTTTTTAAAAAGATGTATAGCTGACTAATGCTAATGCAAACTAACATCAAAACTAAGGAAGCTTTTATTACTCCACTTAAAAACAGAAACCCAAGGAACCGAATATTCTCACAAGTCAAATAAATATGCTTTGAAAGTTATTACAGTAAAAGATTAATAAGAATACCAATTTAAACTGTCCTAATTACTAAAAGGGATAATACCACTCTGAGAACACAAAGTACAATCTTTAGAAGCTCACTGTTAATAAGGGCATTCTAAAACCAGCAATTTATCTCAAAAAAAGAAGGTGCCTCCACCCCGCCCCCCCAAAAATGAAAGAAATTCACTAAGGACAGTAAGAGTATTTATTTTTTTAATGATTTTTATGTCTACCAAATAAAGCAGCTTTAGTAGCTCATGATACATTGTTTTCTTCTCATTCTCATGTTTGCTGAATAAAGCACTGCTGCAAATTTTATGATCTATAATTATAGTCTGTAATTTTCACAGGTAGAAAATATTGTTAAAATTCAGAAAATTTTCTTATGATGTTCCAATAGTCTACAAAAGAGAACCAAAAACTAAGATTTTGTGATTTTTCATTTAGAGACTAGATCACTAAACTTTAAAGGTGACCTAAAAATGCACCTCCATCTCATCAGTTTCATCAGCTTTTGCCAAATTCCTCTATGACTCAGGCTACTCAGAACACTCTGTACAGCATTATTGATTATATAATTAGGTTTGACACATCTCCAGAGATACTCTGACACCTCCCTTTTATTGCCTGTTTCTACAATACTGGCAACATCCTAAAAGTAAAACTTGCTAAAGCAATATTAATAAAATAAATTATTATATCCTGCTATTCTACTCCCAGACACTGACTTTTGCATGTAACAAACTGTCAACTCTAATTTATACTTTTGTTGATGTCTAGCTTATAAGTACTAATCTGACTTCCAGGGTCAACTGAAACACTGACAACTTCTCTCATAATTAGACCCTAATATTAATGATTTTTATTTACAACAGATTATCAGAAACTACTGCTGCATATAGTAAGTCAAAAGTTTTAATTTGTCCCTTCTGCAGAGGAAAATAAAAATCAGCAAGCTCACATGCTAAGGCACCTCTTCTTCAGCTGTTGTTTTATAGTCATACCATGTGTTCACCTGGGGTAATAATGTTCATTTATAGTAATGAGTAGGAAGAAGGGGAAAGACCTGAGCTAGTTACTAAGAAAGTAAAACACATAACACTTTTTATATATTTTTATTATTAAATTTGGGATATTGTCAAAAATCAGAATAAATTACATGATGGTTTTTCTACCTTTCATATCCCTTGTCAGCATGATAATAATGAAATTTCTACCAATAATTTACTAAAAACTATTTTAAAAGAAACTATTGCTATCTATTTCATAAGCCAAATATTAACTTGAAAACTCTAAAAATCTATATATCACAGTTTCAAAGGCTTTTCAAATTATTTATAAGACTGTACCAGATGTTAAAAAATTCACCTTCACTTTGCATTTTAACAAACTGCTTTTTCACAGCAAGAACCAAGCTCAACTAAAACAGAAACAACTGAATAGAAGAAGCTAATTTTACTCTGCAGTGTTAGGCACAATTCAATGTAATTACTGTTTTAAAAAGGTAAATGCATGTTTTTAAGGACTGTCAGGAAGATTAGTTGGTTTTACATACCAACATGGTGCTGCCGTGTTGGAGAAGTCACATTTCTAATACAAGGAGTGAGTTGAGACTCTGTTCTTTCATGAGATGAATCTCGTGATCTGTCACTTGACCTTCGTCTATCTCTTGATCTTTCATGTCCTCCACTAGCACCATGTAGACTCATTTTGGTGTGATCAACTGCTCCTTTAGCAACACGCGAGGAAGTACTGATAAGTTAGAAAGAAAAATTAACCATAAAAGCAGAACATAAGATTGCAAAACATTTTAAAAGAAAAACCCAAGTAACATAAAGCTAGTACCTTGAAGTGCATTTAAAAATCAAATGCTACTTTTCAATTCTGAAACCTAATTTACCTCAAACTGGTAGACTTTAAAAATTCTGAAATAATGTGTCTTTGAAGATCACATAATTGAACTCAGTTTTTTATGAACAAGAAAATTAACACTTAGAAAGGTTAACTAACATATGAGTTAGTAGAAGTAGTAGTAATAATAGTATTAGATCACCCAGATATCTTAAATATTACTTAAATTTTCTTTTTATTTCCCTCATTGCAGGGAAAAAAGAGAAGGCAAGAGCTTCTAGAACTCTTAAAAAACTGAGGAATGGGGCAAAGAAATTGGTCTCCCTACCAAACAAAGTAAGTCTACATGCTAACTTCTATCAACCAACTTTGAGTTGAGTCGTTTCAAAACACTGTGGTATTTTTAAAAATTTCTCTGAAAAGCATTTCTCAGCCAGGTGCAGTGGGTCACACCTTTAATCCCAGCACTTTGGGAGCACAATGTAGATAATCACTGGAGGCCAAGAGTTTGAGACCAGCCTGGCCAACATGGCAAAACCCTGTCTCTACTAAAAATACGAAAATTGGCTGGGCACAGTGGCTCACACTCCTAACACTTTGGGAGACATGCAGATCACAAGGTCAGGAGTTCGAGACCAGCCTGACCAACATAGTGAAACCCTGTCTCTACTAAATATACAAACAAGCCCAGCGTGGTGGTGGGTGCCTGCAGTCCCAAATACTTGCGAGGCTGAGGCAAAAGAATCGCTTGAATCCAGGAGGCGGGGGCTGCAGTGAGCCGACATTATGCCGATGCACTCCAGCCTAGGCGATAGAGCGAGACTCCATCTTAAAAAAAAAAATTATCTCGGTGCAGTGGCACACACGGGTAATCCTAGCTACTCAGGAGGCTGGGGCACAAGAATTGTCTGAACCTGGAAGATGGAGATTGCAGCGAGCCAAGATTATGCCACTGCATCCCAGCCTGGGTGACAGAGAGACTGTGTCTTTAAAAAAAAAAAAGATGATGAAGAAAAGCATTTCTCTTATAAACCTAACAAACCTACCTACTCTTACCACATAAAGTCACAGAATTTTTTAAAACTTTAAAATATCTTATATATAATAAAGTTCACCAGAAGTGAATAACTCAGAATGTTGATTAAAATAGTCCAGTTTACAGAATATATTAACATAATTATGTATTAAGTTACACATACTATATGCACAATGCTATACTAAAAGCCAATAGAAAGAGAAGCTTCCTCAGGAGCTTGTTTTCTAAGTGTAGCAGTAATAGATGAACATGTAGAATTTTAAACAATTCAAGAGCTATCCCAACTTCCAAATATTAAGCTACTAAAGAGTTCCCAAATATATAACTATTAAATGGGTATTAAATAATAAGTGTTTTAGGATCTCAAAGAAAAAAGGCATTGCTAAAGAGTAGCCACTTGTGTATCACTAGTGTCCAGACTCTGACAAATAGATAAAATTTCAGTAATTAAAATGCACTGCAAATAACAAAACTGATAGTAATAAAAATAATAAAGTCAGACCTAAGGCAATTTGTAAATTTACTATGTTAGCATATACTATCGTTCATGGTTTAAAAATATTAAAGTGCTTTTTAGAAACAGAAGAAAAGTCATGGCTTTAGAGTGAAATTATCGTCTAGTAATTTAATGCTTGGCATTTTGAATGATACTCAATATTTTGGAACCTTAGGCTTCTCATTTGCAAAATGTAGGTTCTATTTATTCTCTAAGGTTAATAGGTAAATTAAATGAAGTACAATAAGTAAGCTGACTAGCAATATACCTGACACAACATAATTACTCATGAAATATTAATTTAGTTATGACAGATGAGGATATCAAAGTTCAAAACCGCAAGACTTTCTCAGGGTCATATAGTATTTAGTGGAAATGTTAATAACACTATAACCTAAGCCTTTTGATTCATTCCAGTGCCCCTTCCATATTATACTGCTCTCCTTTAGCAAAACCACGAGTTAAAATTTAATCTTCTTGGTGATTCAGAAAGCAGTTTTATATCTTTCAGTGTCTCAGGGTCATCTCTTTGATTATTAGCTTTAATACTTTTTGTTATTTTGGTGGTTTCTTTCATTATAAAAATCAGTCATCACCTTGCTATAATAGACTACAAGGACAGAATATAAAGCTAACTTTGTATGGAGCCTGAAAGTTAGTTCCAGAAAAATAAACCTACAGAGAAAAATTCTACTCCCACCTTCATTCTAGTGAAAAAATCAGAGGACAGCTGCATTGGTAGAACATAATCTTTTTTTCAAACAGAACAAATCAAAAGATCCTACTGCATTTATTTTTAAAAAAATCCTTTGAGTAGGAATACTGGCATATCTGGTTTGTTTTCTAAAGTTGGGGAAAAAAGGAATCTATACTAAATAGAACAAAGATCTTATATAGAAAATATAACTCTTCAAATTATTCTGGCTACCAAATTTTCATCATTTTCAACTATAATAAAGCACATTATCTAAATACGAGTCTAGTAATTTCATGGACAAGGTACAACCACAAGTATGAATAAGACAAATACAAGCTAAATGTTCAGTTTGAGTAAGGGCCAAGCAGACTGAGTAATTAAAAAAGCATTTTCACCAGACATATCTGTAGCTGAAAGATTAGATACTGCTAAAATACTGGCTTCATTTCTAAACCACTTAGATTTTAAATGAATTCAAAAGGTGTCATAATACACTTCCATCTTTTAATTCCCACGTAGACTGAACCCGGAATCAGATCTTCAAAATCAGATGTCATGGAAGACGAATTATGTCCTACTATATTTAATTCAATACTTTTAGATTAAGAAAGCACTCTAAAGGCAAAAACAGTTAATATGTACAAAATAAAATGAGGATGAGCAAGTTCAGAGGGAAAGCTCTGCTTCAGGCTGCATTGAAGAGCTTGAGATTCATGAACTAAGGGCATGAAGACCAGATTAGCCCTAATATATATTTCCAGCCAAGACAGAATAACAAGGACTGAGTTTATACCCTGTCTGAAACAACCCAAGAAACCAAACAGAATATATGAAACAACAGTCTCCAAGACATGGCACATCAGGCAATAAAGGAGAATCATCACTGAAAAATGGAAAGCAAATGAGCTATGTCCAACAATTATCCCAAATTACTATCTTGAGGGCATTTGCAGAGTAAACACAGAGAGGGGAAACACAAGCAGAACCCAATGGACTCTAAGTGAAACATGAATCTGAGACATTGGGATAAGAGGTGGCTAGAGTTCTCAAGGAAGAGTACCAGAGAGGAGAGAGCAACACAGAGAGAAAAATTCAGAAATTTGCAGGGTCCTCCTTGAGTACTGAGCTGGGTAACAGTCACACATGAAAAGCTGGGGAAAGAACCAACTCAAAGTGTCAGAGGAAATAGTGTCCAGCACTCATACAGGGCCAGAAATAGGTCCTGTTCCCACTGATTCAGACTGGAAAGCTTAATAACTTATAGGGCATTGGGAAGAGAATGAGAAGACTCTAAAATGGAAAATAATTAACTGGACTGAGCACTGCTCCTGCTCCCCTAACAAATTTTAATAGCAAGACCAAAAAGGACTGCAAAGCAAAGTTCTGTGGTCCTTATTCTAAGAATAAGAAATATCAAACACACAAATGAGGTAAAATTCACAATGTATGGCATCCAATCAAAAATTATCAGGCATGCAAGGAAGTGAGAACACATAACCCATGATGAAAACAACATCAAGTGAAATCAAACCTGAACTGATACATGTTAGAATTAGAAATAAAAACATTAAAAAGTCACTCTAACCACAGTCCTCCAAAAAGCAATGAAGAAACATAGAGGATAAAAAAGATGCAAATCAAACTTCCAGAGATAAAAATGATTACATGTGAGATGAAAAGTATACTAAATGGCCCTTTGAAATGACTATAGTTAACAATAATTTATTATATATTTTCAAATGGCTAGAAGAGAGAATTTTCAATGTTCTCAACATTTAAAAAAATGATAAATGTTTGAGGTGACAGATATGCTAATCACACTGATTTGCTCATTACATACTATATACATGCATTGAAATATCACTCAATACCTCTAAATATGTATAATTATTATATGTCAATGAAAAATAATTTTTAAAAAAGAAAAACACACTGAATGAATTAATGGGAGATTACACATTATAGAAGAAAAGATTAACAAATCTGAAGACAATTCAATAGGAAATATTCAAAATAAAAAAGACAGAGAAAACAGAAAAACAAACAGCATGAGTGAGCTGCAGGTCAATTTCAAGTAGCCTAATATGGGTACAAATGGAGTCCACGAAGGAAGTGGGAAGGAAAAAAAGGGAAGTAATATCTGAACTATCACCAAATTTGGCAAATATTACAAACCCACAGACTCAATACGCACAACAAATTCCACACACTTTAAACAAGAACAAACAAACCCTGTCAACCTAGGTTTGTCATAGCCAGTAAAAACATCTTTCAAAAATAAGAAGGATCTGCATTAATTGATTTGTTGAAAAAATAAGAAAACAGATATATTCAGAGAAAAAAAAGATAAATGAATTCATCATCAGAAGACTTGCATTACGAGAAAAGTTAAAAAGAAGTCCTTCAGGCAGAAAAAAAGAAGCTAATGCCAGATGAAAACATGAATCTACACAAAGGAATGAAGACAACTAGAAAAAATAATTGCATGGAAGAATGTAATTTTTTTCAATTGTTTAAATCTCTATGAAAGATTAAGCAATAATGAAAATATAATATAGGGTTTATAACATATACATATAACTAGAGCAGCACAAAGTCTGGGCAAAAGAAATGGAAGTAAACTTTTGTAAGGTTTTTACACCACACAAGAAACAGTATAACATCACTTAAAGGTATACTGTGATAAGTTAAAGATGTATACTGTTAATACTAAAGTAACCACTAATATAAGAAAACAAAAAATTACAGTTAATACTAAAAAAGGAGATAAAATAATATCATAAAAAGATTTGGTTAATCCAAGAGGGCAAAGGAAAAAAGGGGTTAAGAAGAAGGAAAAAGAACAAAGGGGACAAACAGAAAATAAATAACAAGATAAGACTTAACCTTAACCATGTCAATAATCACATTAAAGACGGATAGTCTAAGCCATTTAAATGTAAACAGTCTAAACCATAAAAGGTGAAGATTATCAGACTGGATATAAAAGCCAGATCGCCAGCCATGCAGATCACTTGAGCCCTAGAGTTCGAGACCAGCCTTTGGCAACGTGACAAAACCCCATCTCCACAAAAAATACAAAAATTAGCTGGGTGTGGTGGTGCATGCCTGTAGTCCCAGCTACTCAGGAGGCTGAGGTGGGAGGATTCTTTGAGCCTGGGAGGTATGGCTATAGTGAGCAGAGATTACACCACTGCACTACAGCCTGGGCGACAGAGGGAGATCGTGTCTTAAACTAATAATAATAATAAAAGCCAGGTCCTACTATATACGATATGGTGCAAAGAGGTTCAAAATAGAAGAATGAGGAAAGATACACTATGCTAGCACTAGTTCAAGGAAAGGAAGAGTGGCTATCAGACAAAGCAGAGTTCAGAGCAAAGAATACCACCACTGTATTTCATAAAGATAAAGGGAATAATCAAGTGCACATAACAACCCAACTGTTTTTCTGTCTCATAAGAGTTTCAAAATACAAGAAGCAAAAACTGATTAAACTATGAGAACTAGACAATCCACAATTATCATCAGATATTTCAGGACTTCTCTCATAATATTTAACAGAACAAGAAAATCAGCAGAGATTGATGAGATCTGAATAACACTATCATCTGATTTGACCTCACTGACATTTACAGAACACCTAAAAAGGGCAGAAAACTCATGCTTTTCATGTGCACACAGAACATTTGTCCAGACAGATCATATTTTGGGCAATAAAACAAGTATCAATAAACTTAAAAGAATTTAATCTTACAAAGTATGTTGTCTGATTACAATGGAATTAAAGTAAAATTCAGCAACAGAGAGATATCTAGAAAATTCTCAAATACTTAGCAATTAAATAATACTTTTACCTAAACAACTCACAGAGCAATAAAGAAGTAAGGAAACTATAAAATTCTGAACTAAACGAAAGTGGAAAAAACCCCAACAGACCATAATTTGTGGCATGGTATGACATTATGACAGTACTTAGGGGAAAATTACAGCATTAAATTCCTGTATTAGAAAAGATTAAAGGTCTAAGAAAAATGATATCAGTCAATAAAATTGTTAAACCTCTAGTCAGACCACTTGGGACAAAAATCTAGAAGATACAAACTACCAATGTCAGAAATAAGAGAGGCTACAGATAACTAAAAGAATAATAAAATAATATGATAAACAACTTTAAGCCAATAAATTCAACAACTCAGAAAGGACAAATTTAAACCTACAAAAAAGCTCACTTAAGAAAAAGTTAAATACTTCTATGTTTACTAAAGAAATTTAATTTGTAGTTTAAAACATTCCCTCCATATAAGAAAACTCTAGGCTCATATGGCTTCACTGACGAATTCTACCAAGCACTTAAGATAAAAAATAATATCACACCTACCCAGCTCTTCCAGAAAATTGAAGAGAAGATAGTATTTCCTAACTCATTCTATGAGGTTAACATTGCCCAGACACCAACACCAGACAAAAATATTACAATAAAAGAAAACCACAAATCATAGAACACAAATATCAATATTCTAAACAAAATTTTAGTAAATTAAATCCAGCAATACATAAAAAGAATAGTAATATCAAAAGGTTTATTCTAAAAATTCAAGATTGGATAATATTCAAAAGTCTATCTAACTTGCCATATTAACAACTTAATGAAGAAAAGTAATATCAAACAGAAACGCATTTAACAAAATTGAATACCCATCCCTGATTAAAAGAAAAAAACCCACCCTCAACAATGTAATACAATGAAACTTCATCAACTAGAGAAAGACTATCTATGGAAAACCTTTGATTACCAGCTATGATTACCAACATAGCATAGCTAGTAATCATAGCTGGTAATCAAAGACCAAATGCTCTCCATCTAAAATAAGAAATAAGAATGTCCACTGTCACTTTTCTTCAACAATGTACTGAAGATTCTAGCCAATGCAATATGGCAAGAAAAGACATTTAGACTGATAAGGATGTAAAACTGTCTTTATTTGCAGAAAACATGACCATTTACTGTAGGCTCTAGTAAAAAAAGGTTATTAGAGCCAATGAGTTTATTCTGCAAGGTTGCAGAATACAAAATCAGTATTTTAAAATCAACTGTATTTCTACATACCAAGCATGTGCAAACTGAAATTAAAATTTTTAAAACACTTCTTACAATAACATCAAAACCTGAAATACTCAGGCATAAATATAACAAAAGATGTGAAAGACTCACACACTGAAAATTATAAAACATTATTGAAATTAAGAAGACCTAAACAAATGGAGAAACCTACCATCTTCACAAGTCAATTTTCTCCCTAAGTTCATCTACTAGATACAACATAATCTCAATGGAAAACCAAGCAGGCTTGCTTGTCAAGAGTGACAAGCTGATTCCAAAATTCATCTGAATATGCAAAGGACCAAGAATAGGCTAAATAACTTTTTTAAAAGAACAGTTGGAAGACTAACATGATTTGATTTCAAGACTCATTAAAAAGATGTAGTAATGAGTAAAGTGTGCTAATGACAAAATGACAGGCACATAGATCAATAAACCAGAATAAAGACTCCAGAAAAGAATTCACATACACATATATTGACAACTCATTTTCAACAAGGGCTCAAATACAATTCAGGGAAGAAAGAGTTTTTCATCAAATGGTGCTGGAACAAATGAATATACAATAGGTATTTCACTCTCAGCACTTCCAGAAAAAAAAAAAAAAAAGAATTCTGAGCAATAGCTCACATCATATACAAAATGATGTTAACTCAAAATGAATGACAAACCTAAATCTAAAACTTAAAACTACAGAACTTCTAGAAATAAAAAGCACAAGGCCAGGCACGGTGGCTCATGCCTGTAATCACAGCACTTTGGGAGTCCAAGGTGAGCGGATCACAAGGTTAGGAGTTCAAAACCAGCCTGACCAACATGGTGAAACCCCATCTCTATTCCCCCCCCCACCACAAAAAAAAAAAAAAAAAAAGAAATAAAAAGCACAATGCATAAAAGAGTAAACCAACAACTGAACTTTACCAAAATTAAAAACTTTGCTTTTCAAAAATACAGTGTTAAGAGAATGAAAAGAGGCTGGGTACAGCAGCTCAAGCCTGTAATCCCAGCACTTTGGGAGGCTGAGGTGGTAGGAAAGCTTGAGCCCAGGAATTCAAGAACAGCCTGGGCAACATAGTGAGACCATTTCTAAGAAAAAAAAAAAAAAAAAAAAATAGCCAGGAGTGGTGGCAGGTGCCTGTGGTTCCAGCTATTTGAGAGGCTGAGGTGGGAGTATTGCCTGAGTCCAGAAGTTTGAGGTTGCAGTAAGTCATGGTCATCATGCTACTGTACTCTACCCTGGGCAACAGAGCAAAACACTGTTTCAAAAAATAAAACATAGAGGCTAAAAGACAAGCCTCAGACTGGGAGAAAATATTTGCAAATCATATATCTGATAGAAGACTGACATGTAAGCTATATAAAGAACTCTCAAAATAATGAGTAAAAAATTTGAGATATACAAATGAAAAAAATAAGTACATGAAATGATGGTTAGTGTCACTTGTCATTAAGGAAATGCAAATTAAAATGACACCGTTATATCATCACATATCTATTAGAATGGCTAAATAAAAAGACCAACCATATCAAGTGTTGATGAGTACATGCATTTTGAAATGGAATTCTCATATACTTGCGGTAGAAATGAAAAATGGTACCACCATTTTAGAAATTGTCTCGAGGCCAGGTGCAGTGGCTCACACATGTAATCCCAGCACTTTGGGAGGCCAAGGTGGGCGGATCATGAGGTCAGGAGATTGAGACCATCCTGGCTAACACGGTGAAACCCCGTCTCTACTAAAAATACAACAGCTGGGCTTGGTGGTGTGGACCTGTAATCCCAGCTATTTGGGAGGCTGAAGCAGGAGAATCGCCTGAACCTGGGAGGTGGAGGTTGCAGTGAGCCGAGATTGCGCCACTGCACTCCAGCCTGGGTGACAGAGTGAGGCTCCATCTCCAAAAATAAATAAATAAAAAGAAATTGTCTCAGAAAAGTTTGTTTCTTAAGAAATTAAACATACACTAGCCATATCATTCAGCCATTCCATTCTGTATTTACCCAAAAGAAATGAAGACATTATCCATAAAAAAGATTTGTACACAAACATTCTTAGCAGCTTTATTTGTAACAGCTCAAAACTGGAAACAACCTAAATGTCTATGAACAAGTGAAAGGATAAACAATTTGTGACATATCCATACAATGGAATATTACTCAACAATAAAGAATGTACTACTGACACAAGTTACAACATGAATCAATGTCAAAATAATTGCAATGAGTGAAAGAAGCCAGAACTCTCCACGACAAAAAATAAATGATATAAAATTCTAGGAAATATAGAATAATGTATAGAATGACAGAAAACACATTGGTGGTTTCACAAAAAAGGGGTATAGGAGTTCAAAGGAAAGGGTTACAAAGGGCGCCAAAGAAGCTTTTGAGTGTGAGGTATATGCTTATTATCATAATTGTGGTAAGGTTTTATGGTATACATATATGTCAAAATTTATCAAACTGTACACCAGAATTGACTTCTTGGCCAAAACACAGCTGCTTGATGATGCCCTACTAGAAAATGACTACTTAGCCATTTCAATTACACTTAACACAAGTCATGCCTTTCTTCTTCTAATGGTCCTTTCTTTTCACACTTTTCTTACGAGAGTATACTAAATTTCTTCTCTTACCAACCTACAGAGATTCTTGCATCCTCTTCTTATAACATGGTCCATAGTCTCAAGAAACCAAAAGCATTTCTACAATCAGATTAAAAACACCTACTATCACCAACTGATCATCACTTGAAAACCTCATAAACCAACATATACTACACAATAAACTTACTACAAAAACCCAAATCAGAACCCTTAATCATGATCCTCTGAGATCACAATTTTCTTCAACTAAAAAATGTCAATCACTTTCAAGCACCTCTAGTTAGTTACATAAACCCACCTTAAACACAAAAGAAAATATTTCCATTTTTAAATTTTGTAGCTTTATGACTTACCAGTGCTTCTGTTTTCTTTAATATTAACTTTTCACTTAGTTTCAAAACCATGCTTTGAAGCACAGGGTGAATCAACAGGCAGTGAAATTTCTAAAAACTTTTAAATCTTATTAAAATAGTCACTCTGAGAAGCAAATCTATCACTTCTCAGCATTTAGGCTAAGATCAAGTGTAGAAGCAAATCAATTCACATCAAACTTTAGAATACGAATCTGGTATGAACTTCTGCATATGATTTTGTCACCTAATTTTTTTAAAAACTGTAATTACAGCAACAGCTTTTAATGGCAGGCAGGTTCCTAAGAACTGAAGAAAAACATAACGGCCTTGTTCTGTTCAATGAAACAAGGAGTTTTCCTACAAGGGGAAAAAGTTTATGATACTAAACTAGTACGTATAGAGTTTTTAAAATCCAATAGTACTGCAAAGTTTATAACAAAAACCATGCCATGCTTTGAATGGGTAAACTGTAGTACAGCCATACAATAGAATATTATTCAGAAATTTTAAAAAAAACTATTGATATCTGCAACAAATGCGAATGGACCCAAAAGCATTACGCTGAACGAAAAAACCCAAACCCAAAAGTTTATACGCTATGTGATTCTACTTATATAATGTGCTCAAAATGACAAACTTATAGGGATGTAGAACTAATTCAGGGGTTGCCAGAGGTCAGAGTTGGAGGTCAGGTGTAACTATAAAGGAGGGTAGCACAGAGAATTTGTGGTGACAGAACAGTTCTATATCCCGATTGTGGTGGTAGTTACATGAATCTATAAATACAATAAATTATCACAGAACTATGTACCAAAAAAAAAGAAAAAGTGCATGTAAAAACTGATAAAATACAAGAAAGGTCAATAATTTAGTTATTAGTATTGTACCCATGTCAGTTTCCTGGTTCTCATAATGTGCTACACTTTTGTAAGATGTTATCATTAAAGGAGGCTGAGTAGAGTACCTGGGAATTCACTGTATGATTTTTTATGATTTCTTGTAAATCTAAAATTACTTCACAATGAAAAAGCTTAATATATATAATTTTAAAAAGCAATAATATGCAGACAAAAAAACACAAAACTATAATAAATTCAATAACATACAAAATGTCTCCATGAAATAAGGACAGGAATGCTGCACTTTTTAAAAATTAGAGAATAGGAAAGAGTTCTGAGAAATTCAAAATAATAGCAGAAATTTCTACAAGGTTACTAGAAGGACTGAAAGAAAATATTGAGAATATCCTTAAAAGAACAAAAATACAAAGACATGAAAAATAAGAAAGCATAAAAAAGAACTAATGAAGGAGGTCAATATTCAACTAATACATGTTCCAGAGAAAACAGAGAAAATAGAGGGAAGAACATTTTCAAAGAAATAATATAAGAAAAATTTCCAGGAGGAGCTGACATATGTAGCATTCATATCAGAAAATTGTTGACAAATACATAAAACTGTAGTATAAAAAACTAAATATACATACATCTCTATAAAAAACATGTATGTCTCCATAAAAGGTTTTATATATATGTGTGTGTGTGTGTGTGTGTGTGTACACACACACACACACACACACGTTTTTGTCCACGTTTCCTGGCTCATAACTCCTATTGCCCTTGTTATAATGTTGGGGGCATTTTAGGCCTCAGAAGCAGGCCTCAGAAAACAGAATCTCTTTCTCTGACCTTCACCTGTCTGTCCTCTTTTCACTGCTCCTTTTTTTCACCAAGGCAGGCCTTAGAAACTAAAAATAAATTCCACTCTTCCCCTGCCTCTCTGTAATGGAAACGACCATAAAGACATCCCCTGACCTACTTTGTTTGCTTATAGGCCATAGGCCCCTCATTTCAGAAGGAGTCCTCTCCCATACCCTGGAGGAAGAAATGCTGCATAGAAAGGCCAAGAATCTGGACAGACCTTGCTGGATTTCCTCACTGCATTTATTACAATTAGATTACACCTCTTTTGTCCAATCACATTTTCACATGGTTGTCAATCATCCCTAGCCAATGATATCTCCATAAAAGGCCCACGAGGGCAGTTTGCAGAGCTTATGTATAGCTGAACAGGTGAAGGTTCCTGGAGGGTGGCATGCCCAGAGGGAGCATGGTAGCTCCACACCCCTTCCCCCATATTTCGCCCTATACATCTCTTCATCTGTATCCTTTGTAACATTCTTTAAAATAAAATGGTAAACATGTTTCCCTTGAGTTCTGTGAATTGCTCTAACAAATTAATGGAACCCAAGGAGGGAGATGTAGGGTCTTTAATTTATAGCTAGTTGGTCAGAAGCACAGGTAAAAGAACCTGGGACTTGCAACCAGAACCAGAAGTTGGAGAACAATCTTGTGGAACTGAGTTCTCAACCTGTGGGATCTGATGCTATGTAAAATAGTATCAGAATTGAATTGAAGGATATCTACCTAGTATCTATCTACTGCAGAAGTGATCACTTGCTTGGTATGTGGGGAAAGCCATCCCACACTTGGTTACGGAAGTCTTCTGTGTTGATTATTCATTTAGATAATAGAAAAAACAATTTGAGTTTGTGAGGTTTTTTTTACCATTGACAATATTCCCATCCATTTGAATTAATCTGACCTCAATAAAGCAGCAATATTTTAAATCCTACTTTTATTCTTAGAGAAAAATTAGCTGATTTTTTACTCTTCTAACAAATACTATATCCTCTGTTCCAGTTTTTTAAACTAAAACTTTTAAATGACTTTATTTTAATATACTTTTGAAGTAACTGATTTGCTTTTTATAAGCATCGCTAATGTGTTAAGCAAGGATTAGGCAAACTATGGCTCATGGTCCAAATTCTACCCATTGCCTGATTCTGTAAATAAAGTATTATTGGAACACAACAGTGTCTATTCATGATTACTGTTCATGGCTGTTTTCATACTACAATGACAAAGTTGAGTGGTTAGGACAGAGACTGTAGCCCCCATAGCCAAAAATATTTACTGTCCAGCCTTATACAGAACAAGTTTCCTGAGCATTGTATTATGTCAATAACTGTAACATAAAAAATGCTATCAAACTTGAATCTATTTTCAATAGATTTAATAACAATTTCTCTCTCGTTTCCTTTGTTTGGTCGAGTAGCCTTCTATAAACTTTCTGCTCTTCTGCTTACTATATATGGCCAGTTTCCCAAGGAACAAAGGCTTAATTATGGAAAAGGGAAGTTCTCAACTGAAGAATTAAATTCTCAAACATCACCTGTAAGTCTGTTGTTGGATATATTTTCCCATAAAAATATCTTAAATGATACTTAAATCCCAGATTGCCCCCACAAAGACAACTTCAGCAAGAAATACATATAGCCTAAAATAGTTTTAATACTATTTCTAAATCCTGACATCTTTCTCTCCTTCCTAAAATCCCATTGCCAGATATGTCACCAATTCTAGGGAGGCCGTGGCAGCAGCAGCAGCACCTAAGAGTATCTTTTCAAATTTCAACTTAAGTCACATGAAGACCCAGATACTAACATATGGTGATAAATGTTATAAGGAAAAATAAAGAAGGGTAATAAAAAAAAAGAGTGTCACCATTTTGAATGGTCAAGGTAGAACCCTCTGAGGGAGAAATGTCTAAATAAAGACCTAAAAACGCAAAAAATGGAACTATGAAATACAGAAGGGAATAGTAAATCCAAGTCCCAGAGGCAAGAGTTATCCTTTTTCAAGATGTTCCAGAAGCCCAGGGTTGCTAGAACATAAAAAACAAGAACAACCATGATAAAAAGGTAGAGCTTTGTGAGGCAAGACTACAATATTATGACAGGCCTTGAAGGGATATTTAAAGGGTTTTTGCTTTTTTTTTTTTTTTAGTGAAATGGATAGAACTCAAGTATGAGTTAAATGATCTAATTTATGTTTCAACAGGACCACTCTAGCTGCAAAAATAGACTATGGGAGGATGGGAGAAAGGGGGCAAAGGTAAAAAACAAGAGACCATTTCAGAGGTTACCGTAAATAATCAGGTGAGAGCTGAAAGTGACTTGGACCAGTGTTACGGCAGAGTTACATGTAAAGAGTGGACTAAACCATATATTTTGAAGAATATACCTCTGAAATTTACCGATGAAATGTAGGAGGTGAGAGAAAAAAGAGGAGTTAAGGATGACTCCATGATTTTGGTCTGAGTAACTGCAAGAATGGAAGTTCCATTTACTGAATACAAGTAAGAGTGACAGGACTAGGTTTAAAAATGTAGGTATATCTTAGACATGTTAAAAGTGAGATGCTTATTATACATCTGAGTGTACATAAGTCTGTGTATACTTATGGATACATAAATCTAAAGTTCAGGGTAAAAGTCTAGGCTAGAAATACAAATTTGAAAGTTAGTAGTCACTGCATACATAATATTCTCAAGCAACTTCCTACCATGAAAAATTTTTTTAAAAATAGCTAGCCACTATTAAAAATTGTTCAAATAAATTAGTGGTTGGATAGGTTTATTGTATATCTACTGAATAGCCATTCATTCAACAAATATTACAAATAACTACACTGTTCTTGGTACTGTTCAAGATTGAGATGATATTATAATGCATACAACAACCAATATTTTTCAAGCAATGCTTTTAAAACTTGTAATTATTTTAAAAAAACTATTGGAATATAAAAGATATGAAGTACAAATCCAAGACTGTTTTTAAAGTATTTATCAAATGATTGTGAATATTTTAATAAATTATTTTCACAAAACAGATTTCTTTCTCTCTCCTCTCTCTTTCTTTTTCTTTTTTTCAGATGGAGTCTCACCTGTCGCCCAGGCTGGAGTGCAATGGCACGGTCTCAGCTTACTGCAACCTCTGCCTCCCAGGTTCAGGCGATTCTTCTGCCTCGGAGGAGAGTACAGGCGCCTGCCACCACGCCCGGCAAATTTTTTGTATTTTTAGTAGAGACGGGCTTTCACGATCTTGGCCAAGCTGGTCTTGAACTCCTGACCTCGTGATCCATCCGCCTCGGCCTTCCAAAGCACTAGGATTACAGGCGTAAGCCACCTCACCCAGCCACAAAACAGATTTCTAAAGAGAAATTACAGCTATCCCACAATCACTCCTTCCAAATGACCTTTTGAAAACAACCTTTTTCTATTAAATTCCCTCCATTATGCCTTTTACTAAAATCCTAAATATTAAAATAAAAATTAAAAATCTAAACTATACTGTTATTAGATTGATGAAATTCAAGACTATGATAATTTCTATCAGAGGCCGTTTGATGTTGTTGTAATTCAATATGTCTAACTATCCTAAGAAATATCCAAAGAAACACAGAATCTAAGTTCAGGAAAAACCTTTTAGAAAATCTAGTCCAAACATTTATCTAATTCCTAAATCTCATCTACAAAGTTCCCTTGAATTGGCTGGCCTACTACTAATGACAGGGAAGGGAAACTTTTTTTTCTTTTAAAAGTTTCCTTCTAGGCTTGGAAAGCTCTGAGTCTTAGGCTGTTTTCCCTTAACATTAAGACTTAAACCTTTTTACCTAATCCTAGTTCAGAGTTTGGGGCCAGATAACTCCTTGTTAAGAGGCTGTTGTTTGCACTGTAAAATGTTTACCAGCATCCCTGGCCTCCATCCATTAGGATGTTAGTACTTTCTCCTGCTCCCCAACCAAAATGCCCCTAGACATTGCCAATGCCCGCTAGAGGACATAATCACATGGGCTGAAAACAACCGCCTTAGTTCTACCTGCTGGGACCAAGTAACACCACCACCACTTGGGCATTTAGAACAATACTGATCACCTTAACCCTCAAAACCATCCCCATTTTACAGCTGAGAAAATGGAAACTTAGCAGTTAAGAAAAGTGTCTGAAATCATATAGTTAATTAAGTGCTGGGTCTGAGATATGATTCAAGGGGTTCAATTTCAGGGTCCATGCTCCTATCTTCAAACAAGTCTGACACAAACCAAGTCTAATTACTTTTCAAAGGAAAAGTCTTAAAATATCTGAAGACAGCTCTTATTACAACATTCCTTAATATCCGACCAGAGCCATCACAAGATTTCTTTCTTTTGAGACAGTCTCATTCTGTTGTCCAGGCTGCAGTGCAGTGACGTAATCTTTGCTCACTGCAACTTCTGCCTCCTGGGTTCAAGCAATTCTCTTGCCTCAGAGAATTGAGGCACGAGAATTGCTTCAACATAGCTGGGATTACAGGCATGCACCAACACACCTGGCTAATTTTTGTAATTTTAGTAGAGATGGAGCTTCGCCATGTTGCCCAGGCTGGTTACAAACTCCTGGCCTCAAGCAATCCGCATGCCTCAGCCTCTCCAAGTGCTGGGATTACAGGCGTGAGCCATCACACCTGGCCCAAAATATCTCTTAAATTCTTAGTTCCTTAAACTGGCAACATAACCAACTTTTTCACATCCTTCCTCCTGAATATACACAGAACTAAAAATAACAATACTTTGGTATTTAGCAGAGTTACTCTACTCTTCTTTTCCATTAATTGAGATTTTTAAAGGGGTGGAGCGAGGAAGAAGATGGGAAGCCATATGATACTTTTGCCTTACATCTAGTTTACAGTCAACAGCCACCCTCAGGTCTTTTTCATGTGATGCTGTGGAGCCATGCTACTACCTTAATGTATCCTGGTGGTTTTTAGGCCTTACATATAAACTCCAAAAAAGCTCATCTAAACTTAGTACAACACCCCAGCCTCAAAAATTTTAGAAGATTTAGTATATTATTTACTATCCTTCACTACTCATTGTCACTGATATATTTGGTAATTTGCTTTCTCCATATAAGCATTAAGACAAAGCAAAGAACAAAGCCACCTTTCAAGATCAATCAATCTCTGGATGGGGTAAAGTCAGAACTGTGTTAATCATCACTAACAGCTGGTAGCTAACTTATTGTTCCCCCACTTTACACTCAAGGATATCAAATGACTTTACCAAAAGCTAAGCTTAAGTCCAAATACATTACAGTGTCGCTAGTCTACTAACTGCATCAGAGAAAAATCTAAGTTGGTCTGACAATCTAATTTTAACAAACCTATTCCTAATCATTTTTAATCTGTTTTTCAAGTCAGCCATAAATGAGTCCTTTCCATTTTTAATTCCAAAATCTCCTACCTGTTTCAAAATCAAGCCCAGAATCTCCCACCTTTTAGCAGTTCTTGTATTCTTCTAAAACCTTCAAAGATCACAAATAATACCAGTAATTTTAAGGTGCTGAATGCAGTTCCTTTTATAAGATGTTTTAAGATGACCCAGAACACAACTTATTTAATTAGATGCATTCTTTTTTTTTAATACTTTATGCTGAGCCTAAGTAGCTACGTCTATAGTTTATTAAAGAAATGTTGGTTTAACTCAATTGTGGATAATTTTATTATTCTCATTTAGGAAATAATCACAATATGTTAAGTAAATGGTAGATCATTTTTTGCCCTTTCTTCTCCATGACTTTAAAAATAAGAATGGAAAACATGAATTTTACATTTGTTTCCCACTGTATTAGGTTTTTTTAATGAATTACTGTGGTACTTGTTTTTTTTTTTAGTGTTTTTTTTTTTTATTGCATTTTAGGTTTTGGGGTACATGTGAAGAACATGCAAGATTGTTGCACAGGTACACACATGGCCGAGTGATTTGCTGCCTTCCTAATTAGATGCATTCTTTATCTCTATACTCATATTAGCCTTTATGTCCTTCCTAACAATGTTTGTCTTATTTTAATTCTGTTAGAGGTGGTGGTGGCTTCCTCTTCCTCTTTTGACAAAGGAGCTTCAAGAGCTAAGGATTTTCCCCCCTCATTGTCATGCATTATTATTATACTTTCCTTGATTATTCGTTTTACATGAAATGTAATATAAGAAACCTTTTCTGGTAGTCTTGGCATTTTTCTGAAGTCTCAGTTCACATAAGCTCTAGTTTTCCTGATTTATTATTTATTTTTTATATTTTATGGTTATCTTAGCTATTTGCTTTGTTTTAAAAGTAATGTGCATGTCTTTAAAGAGTTCACTGTAATCACACTGAAGATTTTTCTCTGTCAAAAAAAATAATCAAAATTACATTTTTACTTAACTCCTTTAGGCATTATTTCTTTTTGGAGATATTTACGCTGTGAAATCATGCTGATCTGTGATCAATTATCAGAAAAACTGAGATTAGTGAATTACAAAATATATATGTACAAAACATTATGTAATCTTTCAAAATTATGCAACAGAAGACTACTTCATGACTAAAGAATGTTCAAAATTAAATTTCTCTTTTTAAAGGGATAGGTTATATAATGGTACTACAGCAATGTCTTTTTAAGTGCTTATGTGTCATTTCATATTTTTATATATACACAGAAAAAAATGTTATATGCCAAAATATTTATTTTTCTTTTGATAGTAAAAAAAAATTTTCATTTTCTTCTATATGTTTTTCTGTGCTTACCAAATTTACCTAATGAATACGTACCATTTTCACAGTAAGACAGTCACTATTATCTTAAAAGAATCAGCATAACAGGGGAAAGTATTCTATAAAGTATAAGATTAAAAGGTCTAGCTTGAGATTCTGCTTTTATAACTCTATATAAGCTTAGAAAAACATTTTTGGATTCAAAACCACAAAAAAAGTCAATACAAGATACCATGAACTGAACTATATAAATAAGTGATGACAACCATAAGATGACCATTCAAACTTTTAGAAATTAAATGGGGAAATTATAAGAACTTCCTTACACTTCAAGGAAAGAATGTTATAAACTATTTAAATACATTAAAAACAAAGTAAATGTAAAATGCTGTATATCCCAAAAGTCCATATAAAATGAAGGATCAGAAGGATAAGGGTAATAAAGACAGAAAAAAAAAATTTGTCAAAATGTTTTAAATTGTTGTAAAATTTCCTAATGAAGTGATGAGCAATATCACCTGTTAAGATTTAAAAATCTCACACAAAAAAACCATTATCCTTATTTAGAAATTTTTGGGTGACTGAAAAATAATATTCACTAATCCACGAACTTACTCCCTGCTTCAGTGGCAGTAGCTAGATCACCTTCAGATTCTAGGTTCCTTGACTTGAAATAGTCATTTTAACCAATTAGAGCTCTATCATTTAAGTACATTGAGTTCTGTAAAATACTATATATAAATGGTTCAATTAATCCTTAATTCATCCAAATGTAAAAATATATTCAACTCCTTCTTCAGAAAATTATTTCAATTATTTCATTTATCTTGAATTTTATTTTCAAATACATCAAAAATATTATTTCAAAATTAATCTTTCCTTAAATTTTTTAATGATATTCATATAAAACAATACAAAACACAATGCATTCTCAAGTTACTTGAAATAAAACATAAAGCATCAAAACCACAAAAACAATAAAAACCTATTTTAAGTAACTTGCCATTAAACTAAAAATCAGACATACGATCTTTTACATTTAGACATGTAAATGAAACAAAGGTCACACAAATCCCTCTCAATCTTTCTTTCAAATTCATATATGTAAATAATTATAACCCAGAGATATCATGTAATAAATGAATACACACCTTCCTTTAGTATATGCCAAGGTAGACACACAAAAACAAGAAAAAAAATTTGAAATCAGAGTATAAAGGGACTCTGCTCTTTCAAACAATGAAGCACTGAAAGCCAGGTCAGCATCCTTGGGCATTACTAGGAAACTTTAGCACATCTGATATTTCCATCATCTTCAAGATTCCTCTGAACAATCAGAAAATTCCCCAGTCTCCCCCTACCTCACCTGTCCATAGACTTCCTTTAGCTTCCTCCCTCTACTTTGTAATAATGCTGTTGCCGTATTTAGGCTTTAAATGTTCAGAGATACAACCCCCTCTACATATTAATTCAGTTTATTTTCTCACAGACACTGACTCAGCCGTGGGTTGTGCGGCACTGACGTTTCTAACAAAACAGCATCGTGTGAGCTGTGATCGTCCCATTTCTCCATCTCTAAGCAGTGATTGGATATTGTACTTGATAGACAGGCATAACAAAATGCAGGAGTTGAGGGCTTAGAGATATGAAGATATGTTGCCAAATGCCATCTGTAAAGCTAATTCTAGCTCTGCCAGCTTGCCAAGGTTTAGAAAACTAGGATACAGCCAACTTTCTTTTTCCTTTCAATATTTTATTGTGTATCCATTCTCGGCAGTACAGCTCTTTAAAATCAAAGAGAAAATATTATTTGTACTTAATTAAGAATGCACTCAAGAACTATTCTTTAAAGCAATCAAACTTTTGCATTTCTAAACTGCTGCTAGGGCTATGAAGTGACTTAAAACAGAAACTGGAACGTTCAGACTTTATGCAGTCTCAGGAGAAACGAGCATGCGTACTTTCATGTGGGAATGAAACCCTGCAGCATAGTCTATACTGAATGTATGATGCATTTATCTTTAGTAACCTGAGCGGACTGCAGATCTGAGTTTTATGTGATCATATTCTACCCAATCCAAATATTTAAGAGCTTTTATAATCTATCTAGACATTTTAACCTCCTTATACAGAAAAAGTGCTTGTTTCTTTTTTAAACAGCAAAAAGTCCTCTAATTCATAATTTAAAAAGCAGTTGCCACAAATTCAGGCCAAATATATTTCAACTGAAATGATCTTCAGCAGGCTACCAAACTGTTCCATATAGGTGTCATACAAGTATTTAACTATACAACTCTCTATAAAACTATACAACTACTCACCCAGAAACAAGTTCAGCAACTTATAAACAAATAGAATTTTAAAGCAATTCAGTAAATTTTACACCTGCTAAAAGATCATAGCCACCCTAAAAGTCCATCCATGTTCACACTAGTTTAACTGTAAACAAATTTTTTAAAGAGACACATATATATCTACATTCAAAAGAAAGTTTAAAAAAGAAGCACCTTTTAATGCATGTCCCCAACACAAAAAAAGATAAATATTTGAGATGATGGACATGCTAATTACTCTGATAGGATCACTATATGATATACGTATCATATTACTATGTATCCTATAAGTATATACAATTACGTGCCAATTTTTTAATCTTTTGAAAAAAGAAAGAAAATGATCAGAAATAAAATGTAATAATTAAATGATTTTTAAAAGTACCTAAAGTTGTTTAGATAGAACAGAAACCATAGACAATGTCCACAAACTGTCAAACCTTAATGGTAAATACACATTAGATAGTAACTGTTGCTGTTGCTTTTGTGAATCAAAAATTTATTTTTATCCTAGCCAGCAAGGAAAAGTGGGGGAAAAAATCAAAAGTACAAGACTAGAAAAAATCACGCTATTCCAAAATATAAATAGAACATAAGGAAAACACAAATTGCAACAAGACAACATTTAGGTTACCTGCAAAAACTAAAACAATAAAGTATGCTTATTTCCTTAAGTGAATAGATTTAAATCCCCAACTGCTCAAGGTGGCAATGAGCCCAGTTTAAAAACTGTATTTCTCAGTCTCCCTGATGCAGAGATGACCATGTGACATGATTCTAACCAATGACTGGTTTATAAGCAGGTATCTGCTAGAAGTTTCTGAGAAATTTAATTTCCTGATATATATGAAGTCTTTTCCCATTGTCCCCTTTTTTTTTGTTTAGAAACTACAACATTCACTTTGTGATAATGAGGAAAAGCCAAGAAAATAAGACATTTTTGACCCTAACATTAAACATGTATCTGCCATTGCCTATTTCTGGACTTCTTATATATAAGAAAAATAAACCCCTAACTTAAGTCAGTGTTTAGTCTAGTTTTCTTTTACTCAAACATCCCTAAATAAAATACACAACATTCAAAAAAAGGAATGAGAGTAGGTAGAGGCATGATGAAACAAAATCAGCCATGAGTGGGTAACTTGAAGCTGGGTAATGAATAGCAGGAGTTCGTTATATCTTTCTATTTTGCATGTATTTAAAATATATCATAATAAGTTATTTAAAATTTGAAAATAAAAACAATGAGAAACTTGTTTATAAATCCCAGCTCTGCTATTTACAAGTTGGATGGTGCTAGGCAAGTTTTCTAATTTCGTTTTTTTCATTTGCCAAATGGGAACAATAATACTATCCACAGAGCTCTACCTTCAGATACAGTCAAGGTAATCTGAAGGTCCCTGCCAGAAATGTCCTCCATCTACCTAATACTCTAATCATCCAGGATTAGCTCAAGTCTCATTTTCACCTACTCAAGCTGATAATGATTCTTTCTCTGAACTCTTACTTTACAACTTATTACCATAGTTTAAGTGCCTTACTGTCCTCTCATAGTTCCATATGTGGATACTAAAGCATTCTAAAACAGTACTGTGACACACTTTTGAATCGCTCCTGAACTGAGGGCAAGTTACTTGCTGTTACGTTTTAAAACCTCTCAGCCAATTAACTTAATATCAATTCAAAAAGTAGCACTTTTTCAAAAGTTAAATCATACTTTTTAAGTGTCCTAAGTTATATGTTCCTAAGCATATAGGGACAGGAGGTCTCTAAAAGTTCTTCCTTGGGCAGATTTTCCATGAATGAGGCAAAAATAAACTCATTTAAAGGACTTCATAGTTTTTGCATTAAAAAAAAATCATTTGCTGATATTTATTTTCTATTCTACATTAATGCTGCTGCAGTCTACCTAAAAATAGCTCCAATTAAATGTGTTTGGTGGTGGTATGTGCCTATAGTCCTAGGTACTCCTGAGGCTGAGGACGGAGGACTGCTTAAGCCCGGGGAAACAGAGATTGCAGTGAGCTGAAATGATGCCACTGCACTCCAGCCTGGCCGACAGGGTGAGAACCCATTTCAAAAAATAAAAAAATAATAAAAACAGCACTAAAAAGTTACTGATGTTACAGCTATCAAGAAGAGCTTTGGTATTCATTATTGACAATGAAACAACAGTAAGGAAAAATATACTGTTCCTTTTTATACATTTTTCCCACTGTAGCTTTTATAAAACAATACTTTATTTTCTCCCTTGTCACCTCTTCATTATATAATGCAGTATTGTACCTCAGCAGAAAAAATGCACAAAGTATGATGAATACCACATAATTTACTTGAAAAAAAAAACACGCACATATATAGCATAGTACAAATACAGCCCCACATTTAATGTGATAAAACCAATAACATTTTTTCTTTTATTGAGACAGAGTCTCACTCTGTTACCCAGGCTAGACTACAGTGGCATACTGCAACCTCCACCTCCCGGGTTCAAGCAATTCTCATGCCTCAGCCGCCCAAGCAGTTGGAATTACAGATGCATGCCACCATGCCTGGCTAATTTTTGTAGTTTTAGTAGAGATGAGGTTTTGCCATGTTGGCCAGGTTGGTCTCGAACTCCTGACCTCAAGTGATCTACCTGCCTCGACCTCCCAAAGTGCTGGGATTACAGGTATGAGTGCCTGGCAAAACCAATACCTCTTTAATCTAAATGACAAAATAATATCCATAACATAGAGAAAAAGAACAAAAGCCCCAGTTTGTATACACATGCATGTACGCGCGAGTGCGCACACACACACACACACACACACAGAATGAACAAACATAAAAAACAAAAAACACTAAAAAACACTAACACCATTTGTCAAGGACTTATCAATTATAAAAAAGTCAACATTAACATTTTAGGCCTCATCACATTAAAAGTCCACAATAAAGGTGAACATCTTATCAGGAGACTTAAAAAGTACCAATCACTCATATTTTCTAGCTATAGCATAAAGTTTTAAAGTATTTGAACTATTTTTTTTAAATCACAAAAACCATTTCAGCATTACATTATGGCTTTTTTTTTTTTCCCCCTAAGAAAGCTGGTATTTGCTATCAGTGGTCAGGAGAATTTCATATTCAAGTAAGTTAAATGTTCAATAATATCCCCTAAGTAATATTCATAGATTATGCTTTATGAAAACATGCTTACATACCTGTAATATATGAGGTTTATGAATTGTCAATTAACATCTTAAAATTTCAGATCACAAAGTGTATAAAATGAGGTATTTCTCATTAAGTTACACAGCAGAAAATGGAGTTTTAAATGTAATAGGTAGATGGGCTGAAACTTGAAATGAATTTTCTTTCATGCATCAAACTTTAAATAAGCCAGCAGTCATTCCAGAAAGATTAACTGTTCTCATTCATGAGAAGGATGACAAAGCAATATAAATTCAGATCGTTAAAAATGTATGAAATAAACACTAACATAAATCTATATATTATCCTGTGTAAGGTACACATACAATGTATTCAGAGCACAAAATAAACTCCTATTAGAGAGATTTAAATACAAATAACTAACCTGTCATGTCAGAGTTCTCAATTAAGTCAATTATACCATTTATTCATGGAGTCAACTAGGGTGATTTTTACTATCTTTAGAGTCAGATATAAATATTCAAATACAAATATTAAAAAATTAAAAAGAAATGTTTCTCCAAAAGTTATCTATGGAGACACACAAACATTCATATTATGCAAAACAGCCCCCATCCTCTAGCTGGAACTGCTACAACCAAATACAGTAGTATTCTTTACAATCAGTTTTAGCAGAGCTTTCATATGTGAAATACATGTTTTCTACCTACCTTGAATGTTTATAAAGTTTACGAGGTCTACTATGCAATTTCCGATCCCAATTCTCTGGATCACTGGAGTTACCATCATAGGGATGAGGCCGTCCTGCCATCCCACTCCAAACTTCCTCACACTACTGCTCTGAAAGCACACATGTGGCACCCATAACCTACATAAAAGAGCAGCGTTGACCTTTAAATCTATTGCATGAAGAATAAAATAGTCATTCCTGTAGGAAGAATTGTACAGACTTGATATTATTGTGACATGTTTTTAAAGTGATGAATAGATTATAAAATACTAATCATACAAATGCCACAAATCAGATTAAAATAAACACCAGAAGTCTTTTTAGGTACTTTTCATAAATCTGCTACCAATATGTAACAGTTGAATGATGTGCTGTTTATATTTAGTAAATATACTTAAACAACTGCTGTATAAGTGCCTCATGTATCCAAACATCAATATGGTACCAAAAAGGCAAAACAATTCCACAGAATGATTCCTTTAGACCAAGTTTCACTTGGAACACATTTCCTAATTACTAAAAGTAAGATGCTTAGGAAAGCATCTAGTAAAACCAAATAACCAATGTTATTATTTCTTTAATGATGTTTTAAAATGAAGTTAAACACTGAATAGAAATTTAATTTTTACTCAAAAATAAATGTATGTAAACATTCTGATGTTATCTTATACAGTGCAATTATCACAAAAATGTTTTATCAATACAATTCATATACTTTATGCCTTTTCACATGTGATGCTTGTAACTGCTATTTCTACTATAGTCAAACGAAATTATAAGAGAACTCACTTAACAATAGCTTTATAGAATATCTGAACTAAACACTTTTAAACCACATTCACTATCCAATTTAACCTTCATAATCACCTTGCAGTGTAGGCATTATGATCCCCAGATACAGAATAGAAAGCCTCAGAATTTTAGTAACTTTGCCAAAGGTCACAATGCTGGTAAATGGTGGAATTATAAAGAACAATGATAATTCACTATATGAAATAAAATCTTGATCCTGAAAAATGCTCAGACGAGAGTACTTGTTTGGAAATAGATGATTTGACTTTCAGAAATTGCAGACACCAAAAGACAAACCAAATAAAGTTAAACAATTTAAACAAAACTATACACTTGGACTAGAACCCAAGTTTCCTCACACCTGCTCCTACATACCTTGTATGTACTTTTCCAAGCTGGGTTTGATGGTGGGAGGTGAAGTAGAGTTGTACATAAAAGTCGAAGGGAAATTCCAGAACTGGGAAAACACTATACTTTCCTGAGTTTTATGTAGTCTTGCAGTACAATTTCACAAAGAATGCCAAAGATAAACTCATTAAAATTGTGTCCATATCAAAAATTAGTAGAAGATACATTTTCATTTTAGAGAAACCATTTTACTACTGCATAATTTTTTCTCACAGTACCCTCTTTCTAAAAACAGTTGACAATTTTACAATAAATGAACATTTCATATAATATATAATTAAGTAGGTAGGATCCATGAGTGAAATAAAAATAAAAGAAGAAGGGGAAAGGAAGAATTGCTGATTCAAATTCTTCCTTTGAATAAATGGCTGATTCAAATTCCTGAGCAAATGTCACATAGTTTATTTGCCAAATGCTCCTGGAAAAGGAAAACTATTTCCTACTTGTTATTTCCTTAAGAATGACTGTATCATAAATCAGGTTATTAGATGACTACAAAAACCATGAATTATTTTTAACATAAAAATGTCAATCTCATCTGAATTTTAGATTATAAAAATAAAAATGTATTCACTACAAAAAAAACTTTTAAAAATCTCAACTTTATATTATGACTAGTTATCTGTACTAAAGAGAAGAGGTCAAAGAGAATAAAATGGAGAGAATGAACAAATCAGAGAAAAAAAGGAAAAAGTCAGAAAAAAAGCAGTCACCAAAAGAGATGCAAAAGGGATAAAGATAGTAGAAAGAAACGATGGAAAATAAAGACGGAGCGATTTGGTAGATTCTGTAGAATGAGATTTAAAACACTTTTTCCTTACTCTACATATCCTCAAGCATAAACTATTTCAGGAATTAACCTTTCTTTTCTTTTCTTTCTCTTTCTCTCTCTTCTCCTCCTCTTTTTCTCTCTTTTCCTTCCTCTCTTTCTTTGAGCTCTAGGCCTAAGCGATCTTCAGCCTTTCAAAATGGTGGGATTACAGGCACCAGCCTCCGCGCCCAGCCATCTCTTTCAAAACAGGGTCTCAATCTGCCACCCAGGCTGGAGTACAGTGGTGTAATCATAACTCACTGCAGTCTCCAACTCCTGGGCTCAAGTGATCCTCGCACTTCAGCCTCCAGAATAGCTGGGAATACAGACTAACGAATCTTTGAAGAGCATTTTATGTCTTCCTTATCCTTAATTATCAGATACTCTCCTGAACAGGATAGCCACAGATGTCCACTGAAGGAAGAACGATCCTAAACCATGGGTGGCAGTGATCAAAAACAAGGAATTGATAAGGCAAATTCAGATTCAGATTTTCTACCACCATTACACTGGATGGTAAACAGGTAGCAGGAGGGAAATATCCATATGTTTTCTTAATCCTATTTAAAGTAATTAGCATGTATTTCACAGCAACCCATGAGAAAGTAATAAATGTTCAGATGAAGTTGCTCTAATATCCGCTGAAAAATCATATTCACATTTCATTTGTCAATAAAACTCAGGTATCACTACATGAAAGATTTTTCCCCAGTCCTCATTCTCAATAGTCATAGGGTTACAAGCACACTAAAAAATAAGTGGAATTCAAGTTGAAATGTATGGAAAAACTAAGCCTATCTTTGCCTACACAAACCTAAAGTGTTTTACGTTTGTGTAAAAATACACAAAAATGCTAGTGATTTAAAATTTTATCAATAAGCTAAGTTATAACTGTAAATGGTTAAAAGGCTACCGGCACGCATTATATACTACTTTGTAATACCTGATAATCTCTTCAGTTTTAACCATCCTCTGTGCCATACTCAGTGATATTATATTTGTCTGATTTCATTCATTCATTCATTCAAGAACTTATGAGCATTTGCTACAATATGCCAATATGCAAGATGCTGAAGTAAGTTAGACATTATTCCTGTGCCCAAAAACTCATCCTAGTAAGGGGAAAAAAGACTCCTGTCATGTTTCGATATCCTGCATCTCTCTCCCACCTGTAGCATCTCTATTCAAGTTCTACTGTTGCCTTATCCTTAATCCTCATTAAATCTTGGGGCTCATTACGATTCCATCTTCCCTTTTCTCTACTTGCTGGGTCGAGTGAGACAGCAAACAAAACAGAAATGAGGAACAAACCCTTGAGAACATCAGAGTTTATACACTACATAGAATCTATGTTTGCATTATTACTATCTGAATTCTTTAATAGGCACCCCAACTTCAACCATCTCATCATCTTGGCCTCTCACATCAATTAATGTCACTTCTATTCACCAAGCTAAAAACTTTGAAGTCATTCTTGAGTTCTTTCTCATTTCCCCGTATCAAGTCTACTTTAGAATCTTCTTTTGACTCCTTCTCTCTCTTTCATTCATAAAAATGCTACCTTTATTTAAGCCTTTATCATCTATCAGTAAAAATTTTGGCTGACCTTCTTACCACCATTCAATTCCATACTGGCTCTGCTATAATCAGAACCGCCTTCCTTAAAAACTTAATGGCTCCTCACTGCCTATATCAAAACTCCTTAATATAAAAAGGTCCTTCAGAATCTGGCACTTGAATCCCCAATGTCTAAAACTGAAGTTTATTGTTATTAGGATCTTGTAATAATCAAAAAATAATTACCATATGACTCCAAACAAAGTTCCCAGAAAATATCTCACTGTTCATTACTATGTTTAGGCATGACAAAAATAAATTTAAATTCAAAATAATCTAGAAATCATCTGTACAGAGGCTGGAAGCACTGGGCCTGTTGGCTAGGGGCACTCAGGAGACTGCCAAAAGTTGAGAAAAAGATGATGCAATTACTTTCCTTTCTCTGGGACATTCCAACTAAACAGGAGGTGGGGGCTGAGGGATAGACAAAATCTTCAAGACTATAGCGACAAAATAAAGAATTGCTCCTTGGGACACTATTTTCAGATGGTATCAATTAATGGTATTGATACACGGAAGAACAAAACAAAACAAAGACAATGCATAGTGTATGGAAACCGCTTACTCTATTTTCACTACTTACTGATGCTTTAGAAAGTTTATATACTTTCTCCTATTTAAACCTTGAAACAACTCTATATTCTTATCCTATTTCATATATAAGAAAATCTTAGAGATAATATTAAAATCCCAGTCTTAACAAAAAGCCCACGTTCTTTCCAATGTACCAAGCTAAGTATATAAAAATTGGTACCTTTCTCAAGTCCAATAGAGTTTAAAGAAAAAAAAAAATCGATACTTTTGCTTATTACCAACAGTGTTTCTTAAATCTCAGCCATCTTCTGGCTTTGTCCATCCTATTAAAATCTTACTCTTAGTCCATTTTCTGTCACTATAACAGAATATCTAACACTGGGTAGTTTATAATGAACAGGAATTCTTTTAGCTCATGGTTCTGGAGACCGGAAAGTCCAAAAGTATGTCACCAGCATGAGGCAAGTGCCTTCATGCCGTCTCATCCATAACGGAAGGTAGAAGGGCAAGAGAACTTGGGCAAAAGAAAACACAAAGGGCTGGGCTCGCTTTTATAATAATTAGCTCTCTTGAAAACTAACCAACTCCTGAAATTAACTACATTAATCCATTTATAAGGGCTCCACCCTCACAACCCAATCAACATTTATTAGGCCCCTCCCAGCACTTTTACACTGGGGATAAGTTTCCAACACATGGATTTTTGTGGACACAGTCAAACCACAGCATACTCTATATAGTGTCATTACACAAGATCTTTTCTGTTAATGTAAAATTACTTTTATCTCTCAGACTTGGCAGACAAAATATTTCATGTGCAGCCATTATGAGAAAGACCTGAAAGGTAAAAGAAGGAGAATAGTGAAGTGGATAGAATTACACAGTGATCCCAGAACCAGAAGACAGGGTTGCCTTCAGCTACAGAAGTCCAAATATCCAAATCTAAGGATGGTAAAGACTGACCAGGAGGAAGCCAAGATGACACCTGAGCCAACTAAATGTCCTAAGGTGACATTCTCTACATGAAAATGACCAAAAGAAGAGATAGCCCCAAAGAGCAAATGAATCACTTGATAGTGGCAGACAGAAGAGCAAACGCTGAATGTTCACAAAGTTAATTTTGCACTAACTACGAAGAAGGCTTTCAGAGGCGCCTACATGGAGGAAGAACTCTAAGGACCAGAAACTTAATGATCACTTGATGAGCTTCTCTCCTTAGGAATAAAAGAGAGGCTGTATCACCAAAAAGACAGAAAATGTATGACATGGATAGACCTACCAAGAAAATGTTTATAATTTCCTCATGATTGCTTATCTACTCTAAATTTTCCCATGGAGTGTAACATAAATTAAAAAATTAATTGACAAGGAACAGAACAGTCATCTTTAGCAACACAGAGAACTGGAAGAGAGACCTTGAGGGATAGCAAACTACTACAGATAATAATAGGACAAAGAACAGGTGGAAGCAACTTTTAGAAGAAAAGGAGATCAGACAGATGGAAAAAACTTCTTGCAAGCACAGCCAGGTGAAGTGATTATACACACCTCCAACAGAGAGCGATTATTTAAATATGGGTAAACTATAAAAAAAAGCTATTTAAAAGCAGTGGAAAGTGTCCAAAAGCAGACAGCAGTGAAAGAAGAGCTTACTCTTGAACAACTACAACTAGAAGGAATGGAATCACGAGTTCAGTTCGAAGTTGTTTTGCTGAGCGGCCTCCCCATCCCTCACAAATATGGTGAAGGAAATCAGGCAGCCACACAGCTCAAAGTGGTAGAAAAAAAACCTCAGGGCTGAAATTTCAGGTAGACATAGTGGAAGTGAAAGAAATAAAGAAAGGTGAGGCCCAAAATCTGAGCATAAACTCTGCTCAAATCCCTGGCTGACAGCTAAATTACACATGTGCAGGAAGTAGAGGAGAGACTCCAGGGAGCCTGACAAAGAAGCGGGCAGAGACCAGAGGACTCCGCCCTTGAAAGCTGCATGGTATGAGACATGATTTTGATTTTGTTTAAGCTAAATATATTCCCCAACTGTACACACCTCCAGCAGCAGAAATCTGAATCCCTCACTGGTTAGCATATCAGATGACAAAGACCACCACTAGCAGGGAAACTGGAGATTAGCAGGGAATTCCCAGAAGTAAAGAACCTACAGAGAGGGTGAATTCCAAAATGTGAATATAATCTCTGCCCAAATTCTTGGCTGACCACCAGATTACAGAGGTGCAGGAAAGCCTTACCTTTACCCTGACCCCAAGGAAAACAAGCTGAAAAAGTAAGTAGTTAGAAGAAGTAAGCAATAAGCACAGATGGCAGCTGCTTGTATACTTCAGGGGAAACAAGTTTGCAATTTGAATCCAGGCAAGTTCACATTCTCTAAAACAATAACACAACAACAACAAATCCTCATAAAAATACTACAATGCCCAGGTTTCAACCAAAAATTCTGAGACATGCAAAGAATTAAAACAGTAAAAGGCAGACAACAGAAACTGACTCCAAGTTGGCTCAGATGTTAGATTTAGCAAAAAAAAAGACTTCAAAACACCTATTATAAATATATTCAAAGAATTAAAGAAAAAGTCTATGCAAAGAAGTAAAAGAAGAGCACTGTCTGGATGATTGACACAAAGGGCATATCAGTAGAGAGGTAGCAACTATCAAAAGAAATGAAAATTCAGCTGAAAAAAACAATAACTAAAACAAAAAATGAGTAGGAACAACGGCATATGGAGATAACAACAACAACCAGGGAACTTGGAAAACAGATCAATAGAAACTACCCAATCCACAGAATAAAGAGCAAGAAAGACTGACGAAAATTAAAAAGAGATTCAGAGACAGGAGGAACAGTATCTAATAACATAGGTAGGTAAAAGTTACTGAATACACACAAAACATGAATGAATCTTAAAAGCACTGATAAGTGAAAGAAGCCAGATTCAAAGGTTACATACCATATGATTTCCTTTCCATGACATTCTTGGAAAGACAAAACTATAAAGACAGAGAACAAATCAGCCAGGAGTTAATGCTGAAGTGATTACACAGGGACAGCACAAAGTAATTTTGGTGAGTGATTGAACTATTCTGTACCTTAATTGTGGTAGTGGTAGTTAAACAGCTGCATGCTTTTATCAAAACTCACAGAACTATATACTAGAAAGAAGTAATTGTATTGCATTTAAATTTTAAAAGAAAAAAATAGCAATGATTTTAATTAACACTTAAAAGCATCAAATATATTAGCAAGGCATAATGAAACTACTTTTTGATCAAAAATCCCCAAGTCACACTGTCCCATTACCATAACAACCATACTTAATCAATAGCCATCCTATCACTGCCACAAACAACATACATAAACTTTTGATAATGAAAACTGGTGAGTTTTCATTTCTACTTCTGCCACAATAGTGAAGTTTTAGAATCAGAAAAAAACTTGTATGATTCTGTAAGTTTCTTAACATTCAAGACCCCAATTTCCTTAAACATGAAATGAAAATGACACAATTCTCATTATGTAATCTATTACTATTTTAACCACCAAACTGTTAGACAGGATACCTTATATAACACAGTGCTAGGCACATTAAGTTTTAAAGATTTGCTCAGCTCTTGTTTAATTATACACACCACTACGCTAATACACACATACACACAAAATGAATATATCTCCTTTCTCTCCCTGACATGATAAATAGCACTATTTGTCCTAGAAAAAAATCTACAACCAATCTAAATGTTCATCAAGTTAATTGGCTAAAAATCTACAGAAATATATCATGCAACCAGTAAAAATGAGATATATAGATACTGATACAGAAAACATTTCAAAACATATTATTAAGCTAAAAAGCAAGGTACAAATACGCATTATGTAATCCCATATTTACACACACAAAAAAAGAAAAAACAGAACTAAAGAAAATTAACAAATTAAACACATACATACACACACACTCATCTGTGCTTGTATATGTTAAGATAATGTCTAGAAATATTACATAAAACTACAACTAGTTGCCTCTGAGAAAATGCTGGAATAAGGAGACTTCCTTTTTGTTTTATTCCTTCATACTATTTGATAGAAAATGTTTCTGCCAAATGTCCCCCGTTAGACTATAATATCCTTGAGGGCAAGAACCAAGTATGATTCATGTTTGTGTCCCCACAGCCTAGTACTATTTGTATGTAAGCTTTTACAAAATGTTAACTACATTAAGAAGAAAGAAACTGAAGGACATTTTACTTAATATAATTCACTAGTGCAGAGGAAATAAGAATTACAAAGATTTATAAGCAGTCTTTAATACTGTCATATACCTATACCCACATTTTAGTTATGGCAAAGAGCACCAATCATGTGGCTCTCACTCTCAAATGAGCAAAAATTGTAACAATTCAATTTCTAATGCTCTCAGGAAATACACATCAAGATAGTGGGGATAAAAGACAGAAAATGTAACATCCCTAGAAACATATTTTAAGATATTACCAAACAAGCCCTAAGTTTCCCAAAATATTCCTCAAAGATGTACCTATTTAAATCTCACAGACGCCCTTTCAATTGTTAAGGCTTCTCCTTTTCTGATTTGTTACAGTTAAAACAAGGCAAGCTTAGCTGAGAACTTTATTCAGGATATTTTTGTAACTGATTGAATTTTATGTAACTAATTTCACCATATAAAATGAAAGTGGCCAGGAATGGTGGCATGCACCTGTAATCCCACCTACTTGGCAGGCTGAGATAGGAGGATTGCCTGATTGAACTCAAGAGCTCAAGACCAGCCTGAGTAACATAGTGAGACCCAACCCCCAGGTCTAAAAATAAAAAATCAAAGAAAATTAAAATTTAAAAATTAAAAAGATTTTTTTTAATTAAATAAAATTGATTTATTCTTTCATTCAGAATCTATTTACTGAGCACTTAGCACCTTTCAGGCATTTTGATAGCTGCTAGGGAGAGTCTAACAAACAGATTTAACATAACTCCATGGTATTTCCATTAAAAGTAGGGTCTGTTTATTTAAAGGACAATCTCTAATTGACCAAGACGTAAGACTTCCAAAGTCAGCTCGGTCCACCCGAGCTCTGTTCCAGAGGTGATTTGAATAAATCTTTGTGTTAATTAATTTTATCACTTTTATAGAATTTCTATTCAAATTTTGCTGACTCCTTAATCAAGGCATTAACACTTCAAGAAATCAAGTGTTACTCATTTGTTTCCTTCCTATTGCAAAGAGCTCAATAAATGTTTAAAAATCTTTTCATAGTTTAAGCATTTACAAAGTATCTACATTACATGATTAGCACTGTAAATAACTAGAACTGTTCATAGGCTGCCTTCTTAAAACTCAAAAGGCATATTTTTTTAATATCCTAAAGAAATAACAATGTTTTACTTTTCTACTATGACAAAAAGTGTTGACTTCAAAACCAGAAACACCTTGACATAGTATCAGTTAATACAGGCAATCCTCCTGAAGCCGATGCCTAAATTGAAGGAAATCATAGTCAACTCTTAAGAAGCAACTCCTTAACCTTTAAACAAAGTCAGACAATATTTTAAACAACATTTTCCTTCCATAATGCTTTTATGCTTTTTCAGATATGCTGTTCCATTCTGACCTCTTCATTATTCCCTTTACCTTCCATTCCTTTCAGATTTTTGCCTATCAGCCATCAATTCAGCAGACTAGAAAAGGATCTATTAAATACAATTCAAGTTCTAGACTACAGTACTGCTCAACAGGACTTTTCATTGTCACAACAGTATGGTAATGGAAATGTTTTATGTCTGCATTGTCTGAAAAGCAGTCACTACATGTAGCTATTGAGCACCTGAAATGTGGCTACAACTGAAGAATTAAACTTTTAATTGTCTATTTTTAATATAAATTTAAATAGCCATATGTGTCTGGTAGCTACCATATTGCCCTCATAAT
Source organism: Sapajus apella (assembly GCF_009761245.1). NCBI lineage: Eukaryota > Metazoa > Chordata > Mammalia > Primates > Cebidae > Sapajus > Sapajus apella. The sequence goes on from NW_022436987.1 coordinate 8,775,395, forward strand.
TAGAGGCAGAAACACCAGAACCTTCTCCACCAAAGAAGTTATTTAGCCTCTAAGGGCTTCATTTTAAGGAATCTAAAATTTGCCCTGAGACAAAATACATGCTCACAAAGAAACACTTTACACAGCTGTGTATCTCAGTATTATAGGTAGTATTCCATTTTAAGAAAACTTAAAATGTTCTTATATTCAAAGATCTTTGAATTAAGGCTCATTTCAATAATTAAAAGTCTATGGTACATGAAAAGACAAACCAACCAATAGAAGAGAATTAAAGGTCCAGAAACAGAGCTCTAAAACATAAAGAAATTCAATATATGATAAAGTGATATCTCAAGTCATTGAGAAAAAGAGAGACACTAATAAATGGTATTGGGACAACTGAATAAACACTCAGGAAAACATGAAACTGAATCCATACCTCATACCACATACAAGGATATACTCCAAATGAATAAACTATCTAAATGTAAAAATTGGAACCACACAAATACCAGAAAAAATATGGGTGATTTCACTGACAACCGGGAAGGAGGGAAAGCCTTTCCTATTTGCCTATGAAAAGCACCACTATTTGCAAAAAGCACAGAAAAAAATAAGGTTTTAAAAACAACTAATGTTTTTCCTATATTAAAAGGGCTAATTTCACAGTATAATAAAGAGCTCCTTAAAGAAGGAAAGAAAAAGACAACTTCTCTTCTCCAAAACAGAGTCTACAAAAACAAATGGGCAAACCTCAGAAAAATAAAGGCAAATGGCCTTAAACATAAAAATATGTTCAACCTCGTTCATAAAAGAAATGCAAATCAATACCTCCAATTTTGACCATATACACTTTTGGTAAAGCTGTGGAAAAGCATGCTCAATACTGGCATACACTGCCAATGAAAAGCATAAATGAGGGCCTGGAGCAGTGACTCACACCTGTAACCCTAGCACTCTGGGAAGCTGAGGCTGACAGATCACCTGATCCTAGGAGTTTGAGACCAGCCTGGGCAACATGGTGAAATCTCATCTCTACTAAAAAATACAAAAATTAGTTAAGCATGGTGGCACATGCCTGTAGTCTCAGGTACCTGGGAGGCTGAGGTGGGAGGATCACTTAAGCCTGGGAGGTCGAGGCTGTAGTGAGCTATGATCATGCCAATGCATTCCAGCCTAGGTGACAGAGTGAAATATTGTCTCAAAAAAAAAAAGAAAAAAAAAGATAAAGAAAAACACAAATGATATAACCCCTGTAGGGAGGAGTTTTTAATATCCAACAACATTACACATAAATTTACCACTCCTACTTACAAGACACAACTCCACAAATATTCCACAAATATTTGCAAATATATTCACTGTGGCATTATTTGTAATGGTAAAAGACTAAAAACAATCTGAATGTGCATCAAAAGAAGCTAACTGAATAAACTATGCATTCACACAATAGAATACTATGCATCTATAAAAAAGAAAAAGGAAGCTCTCCATATACTAATATAGATTAATATCAAAGATACATTGTTAGGTTAAATAACAACAGCTATAAAGGCACTAATCCCACTCATGATAAAAAGAAAAAAAAAACAGGTAGGTACAGAACAAGCTGTATTCAGCATATTACCTTTTGTGACATAAAGGGGAAATTTAAAAATATGTACATATATGCAAAGACAAATATACATATATTTATTTATTTTTGTAAAAGAAAACTCAAAGTGTAAATAAGACATTAATCACAATGGTTACCTATAGGGGCAGAGTTGGACTCGGGTGAAGGTAATAGGGATGTAATCAAAACTTCTGAGTTCTCTTTTGATATACTTTAGATATTTAAACCATACAGTGACTTACATAACCCAAATAAATAAATAGTGAGTGGTATATGTAATATCCATGTGTGTATGTACGTATCTGTGTACACACATATATTTGTGACTGGAAGCAATTATCATTGAGTCATGGGATTACAGTACCATTTTCTTCTTTGTCCCTTGCTAAATGTCCCCAGTTGCACATAATGTACATTACTTTTACAGTCAGAAAGGAATTACTCCAAAGAAATCCATTTTTATAGAAAATTTTTCAAAGTACTCATCATAAAACAATCTCAAAATTAACAGCCATTCAAGCTGGGTGTGGTGGTGTGTGCCTGTAATCCTAACTACTTGGGTGGATGAAGGGGGAGGATCGCTTGAGCCCAGAAGTTTGAGGCCAGCCTGGACAACATAATGAGACCCTGCCTCAAAAATAAATAAATAAATAAACTGTTCCAGTCTACTGTTTTTCTTTTTCTTTTCTTTCTTTTTTTTTGAGACAGAAATCCCCACCTCCTGGGTTCAAGCGATTCCCTTTCCTCAGCCTCCCAAAGTAGCTGGGATTACAGGCACCTGCCACCACACCCAGCTAATTTTTTTTTTTTTTTTAGTTGAGATGGGGTTTCACCATGTTGGCCAGGCTGTTCCTGAACTTCTGACCTCAGGTGATCCATCCTCCTCGGCCTCCCAAAGTGCTGGGATTACAGGCATGAGCCACTATGCCAGGCCCAGTCTACTGCTAAATAATATAATTCACTAGGGAAGCAAAAATGATTAAAGATGTCGTACCACTTTAAAATATGGCAGTTTGTCCTTTCCTTAACATGTTGAGTTCAACTAACACAGACAGCTGCACACATATATATTTATAAACAATGCACATATACTATCACACCAGTATTGTCTAAATAGTACATACACACACGAAATGGAAATTTAAAAAGGATACAGTAAAAAAGAAATAGAAGTTCTATTGCTTTCTTTGTACAGCACAATGAACAAGTTTTTCATATAATCCCAGAAGCACACAAAACCCACTAGGGGGATCACTGGAACAAACTACTCCATATCAGAAGACGTGTGAATTTGTATTCTAGTCTCAGCCATCTTACTGCCTGCAAATATCTTTGATCAAAATCAGTTAAGGGGCTTGATTTGTATTTGTTTCCTCTTCCAAAAATTGGTGTATTAATGGTTTTAAAGTTACTTTCAGTATAACAGTTTCATAGTCTTACTAGTCTCTCTAATAATTATTCTCTTTTAAAAGAAAAACTCCAACAATTTGGAAAATTAAAAAAGAAACAAGAATGTCTCACAGTTAACCATCTTACAGGAGGCTATGGTCTTCTATAAGAAAATTCTAAACGAACAAATGAAGAGCCAAAAAAACCAGATCATATTGCTTGCTATCTTGATGTGAGAAAAATCAAATTCAAGCCTGCATTATATAAAATAAATTGTCCTGAATAAAATAATTACCTTTAAAACAATTCAGCACTATTTGTGTGCCACCCAAAAATGAGAAAATCATAAACACACTTGTACAATTTTGTACCCAAGGTTCTTTCTCAGGTATCTGAGCACTAGAATTTTACTTATTTTTTATTTTTTTCCAAACCCACTTGGTTTCTTGGGATGACATTTATTCTTAAGCTGACATTTCATGTAGTCTACAAATAGAATAGGAAAATTTTCTATTCATCTGCTACAAGCAATAATAGTCAAATACGTTAAAGGAAAACAATCCAAATTAGTAAAAAATGGTTTTTTAGAGGTAGACAACAGTATTCCAAAAGACAATTTTTAAAATGCCACACCATCTTTCTTTTCACTCTAATCTCTTCCCTTTCGCCTACTTTTCTACCTAGCATTCATATTACACAGAATACCAGATATCAGCCAATACATGCCAACATGAAAAACAAGAAAAAGAGCTTCCTATTGTTCAATGCTTATCGAACAAATAAAAAGAAAAGAAAAAGAAAAAGCTTTGTAATTTCCAAAGGAGGAGTGATATTGGCAAGGCAGTAAATAGTCATTTGAACTTGTCCTCTCCAAATGAGACAGCCAGATGTGAATGTACATTTAACTAATGGATATGTTTCAAGATCACTGGAGATAGAGAGGTAGGAGAAGGAGGCAATAATGCCAGTATGCTATTTCCTGAGCTTAAACACAGAACAAAGTGTTAACAACTTATATATCATTTTACTATTTAAGAGCACTTTTACATACTTTATTTCATCTCATCCTTAAATTCTTGACAATTGGTCAGGTGCAGTGGATCATGCCTGTAATCCTAGTACCAGCACTTTAGGAGGCCGAGGGGAGCAGACTGCCTGAGCTCAGGAGTTCAAGACCAGACTGGGCAACGCGGTAAAACCCCATCTCAACTAAAAAATCAAAATTAAAAAAAAAAAAAAAGCCAGGCGTGGTGGTGTGCGCCTTTAGTCCCCACTACTTGGGAGGCTGAGGCAGGAGAATTGCTTGAACCCAGGAGGTAGAGGTTACAGTGAGCCAAGATCGTGTCACTGCACTCCAGAATGGGCAACAGAGCAAGACTCCATCTCCAAAAAAAAAAAGGAAAGAAAAAATCCCTGACAATTATGTTCTATATACATTTTTCATGTGAGGAAACAAAGGCTTAGACAGGTTAACATTAATGTCATAGAGCTAACAGTGGGCTTTAAACTCAGAAGTAAATGATAATAAATAAGACATTTCAAGAAGAAAAGTGTGATTATGATTTAAAATGACCTTAGTTCCTATAGCTTCTGTGGGTGGAGGGGAAAACAAACAAGACAATAAAATAAAATAAAAAATAAAATAACCTTAGAAAAGTGTTTTTTATAGTTTCTAATCAAGTACTTCAATCAGTAATTCACTATAAAAGACTTTCATTACCAGTTAAATACTAAATAATAACTTCAATTTGTCACCAAAATTACTAATAGATCACTCATTTCAACTACAAAGACTAAAAATATGTACCATATAATCAGACACCTTACATTTTTAAACAGAATAACATTATTAAACTATTAACAGCATGAAGAAAGATGCTTTCACTGGCAACAATAACTTACAATATTGAGAAATCTGTGCATAAGTTTACATATTTAACTTAAAATCTTTCCTCTTTACATTCAAGTTTCTACTATTTCAAATACACAGCTCATTGTATTCCCACTGCCTATTTTTTAATCCTTTATCAGAAAGCATCTTTTTGAATTCTGATTGTTCACCTCCCATCTTCAAGTTATAGATTGATACATTCTTAGCAAACTAGTTCTCAGTTTCAGAGATCCCAAAGTAAACCAGAGCAAGATATATTAAGGGAAATGCAACACTGGCTTGAACTCTGATGAAGATTCTATTAAAAAGTGGGAAAATTTTTTAACAGTTGTTCTTCCATAAACAAGAGAAGGTAACAGCTGTACCTTCCCAACCTGCCTTACTTTCAGTTCAGAATCAACAACAAAAAGAATTCAAATAGATGACAATAAAAATATAACTGAATTCAATGAGAAAAAAACCTCTTATTACTTCAACTGCAAATTAAACTTACCCAGTTAGAACTGTAGATGTGCCATTTCCTTCTCCCTCACAGTAGTCCAGCCTGCTCAGACAAGCCTACCATACAAATGAATAGACAATGTACATCCTAAGAATTGGGAGTCTCAAAAACTGAATCATAAGGCACTGAACAAAAGTATACTCAATCCCTTCCCCTAGCCTCCCCTAATCCTCCTTTGGGACTGCAACTCGGGATGGGAAGAAGGGGGAAAGCTATTTCCAAAAAAGAACTTCGTACTTTATGAGTCATGGCAGAAACACCTAGAGACGAAAACAATGGTTCCCCCTTCAACAAGCACAATCTTCTCAAATATAAAACAAATTCTTCAGAAATAATTGTAAAACTCTTCAACAGGAGCACCTCACAAACATAATACTATCTCCTCTTCTTTCATTTCCTATGTCAGAGAGAAGCAGGGATTGGATGGAGAGTTATTAGCCTAGCTTGACCTGAGATGACTGAGCTAAAATGAAGAAAATCAAGTCTGCAAATTCCCAAAGCAGTCCTGATTAAAAACCAGTATTCTATGTAGTCTCTGAACAAGTTATGATACATTCAGCTATAAAAGGTGGACCTCTTTGTAAAACTGCACAATATACAAGTGGGTTTTAATCAATGCATCTTCCTTTTCAAAATTCTCTCCCTTACTTAACCTAACCTCCTTCTCACCCTTATCCCCAGTGAGGACCCTCAACTTGCCCTCTATATGCCTAAAAACCACCTCTTACTTAGGTTTGACCTCTAGCACTCCCATTCCCCATAACCCAACTAGGTATGAATCAGATTATGTGATTAAATTACTTCACATTAATGGGTAAATGAGGCTTAATCCGCAAAGGTCAATTCCACTCATGTTATTGAACTGTACTATGTATAGGGCACTAAGTTTAATCAATTAATGTACCTATTCTTCTTACAAGAAAAACTAACACAAATCAATCTTTTAATGAACAATGTAAGGAAGGGGCACAAGAGCATTTGCTTCACATCACACTTTCTCCACCTATTTCTTTCCATCCTGTTGCCAAACGCTTCCAACCTCCATCTGGCATGGAATAAAATCCAGTAATTTTAATTCTGGTAAAAGTCAATGCCTAGGAAGACAATGTGGAATAGCACAGCAAACAATAAACATTCAAATCCTGAGATGGACTGTAGAGGGTCTCTTGTATTTAATTTTACATATTAGCTGCAAGTGCAATAAAGAGCTTCTAAATAATCCAATTTCTGTACAAGATACCTATAAATCAGCTTTGCTCAGAACTGAGTTATTAAACCATAAATATTGAGACTTTTTTTCTTCAGTTATTTCCACAGTTAAAACATTATAGTAAATACTAGTTCAATTTGCCCTACTATACTTAACAGCCATTAAACTTAACTACTGTTTTCAACTAGATGTGACATTTTTCCCAAGACCCCTTAAGTCTGAAACTTCAAACTTGCTTTAAACCTTTTTTTCCAGACATAAAATTTATGAATTCTGATCTATAGCAGAGCTTCTAAACTGGAGAGCCGAAAACAACTACAGACAGGTTTGGGTTTGATTCAGCTGCAAAGTATTTTTAATGGTTTTAATTGTCAATATTTTTTCTTCTTTTTTCTTTTAACAGGATGTGCCCAATGACAACAGTTGTCAATATTATTAAAAAGCAAGACACTGCATGCAAAAATCTAGATTTCTGGGTTCTCTTGAGAATGCTGAAGATGGGGTCCATACTTATATATGGCACTGATTAGGTAGACCTGAGAATTGGATGTCTCTCTGACAAGGCATAGTGCAGCTCCCTCCCTTTAATTTTCTGACTAGTACCCGAAGGCATGTGAGTTTGTTGCTCATGCTATGGCTTTGAAAGGTGCATAATATTTTCCATATCACCTCCATAATTCCCTAAGTCACTTATTATAAAAAGCCAAAAGAAGACCACAGTGGTTTGCAAATCAATAGTTAATAATTTTTAAAATTCACACAGCTTAGAAAGAAGAAAATTCAGACTGGTGGGAAGAGTAACATAATTAGAGGGATAAAAGTCCATTTGAAAGCTTTTTTGAGAGTAAGAAAAAAGGTGAAAGAACACAAAAACATTATTGAAACACTAAAAGCTTTCCTGATTGAACACTGTTACTCTGGTGGTTCCTTACCACATTCCATGCTTCAGAACCTCCCCTCCTATTTTGCACGTATTGACCTAATAGCAGTTAGGTCATACACGCTGAGAAATCTTCGGAAAATTTATAAAACACATTTATCTTATCAGAAATAATTCTTCTCACTTTTTTTTTTTAACAGTCTTAGTCCACTTTCAAATCCCATCCCAAGTATTTTACTGCTTTCAGCTTTATATTCAAATGACAACTGAGTCTGGATTTCAGGCCTGAACTTCAATCTTTTAGCCCTTCAACTCTTTTGGCCCTTATGGCTGCATTATTATATCTCTTATTCCGATTTCTACAGTCTCTTTCATTGAAAATGTATTCCTAACCCCTCTCTAAAAGATTTTGGTCAAATTCGTGTAGTTGGGGATTGGGAGGAGAGAGGTCGGAAGGAACTCAGTTGTCCGAATACAATCAATATCGTGTGCTGTTGCATTTAGATTGCTAATTTAAATAAAAAGCATGAAAATTCTGAAATATAATACATCTTCATAAAATAATCTTGTTTGCTAAGTGCACAAAGCCACAAGCAAGTGAAGCTGTATCTTTCAGCACGTCTGGACAAGTGACTTTTCATCATGGACTCAGAATACTGAGAAAGGAGAAGCAAGAAATCTGTGAGGCCCAGGGACAGTCACAGTAGCCCACACTAACAAATTACTAAACGATGTCTCACCTTCCCCCACCCCATTCCCAAAGATAAGGGTGTCAGGGCACCTGCATCTTAAGAAGAAAGACATCAGAACCTTTTCCGTGCAAGTTTTGGGAAAACAAAGCTTTCATACGTAAAAAACGGTTACAGCATAAAACCACGCAGCACATTAGTGGGGTCTTACTCCTCACCCAGAGGGAGGCTTCCCACCACCTTATCCCCTATTGTGATGCGCCCTCCTCAGGAAGTCTCTGCGTCCGTCGGAGATGACAGGGAAGGGGCGGGGCACGGGGTTCCTCCGCCCTGGAAAGAAGGGATGAGGGTATCGCCTTCATCCGCAGGGAAAGGCCTCCGGACTCGCAACCCAAAAGCTGCAGCCCGAAAACTCAACCCCCATCCTGGCCTCTTCTAATTGGGTGCCCCTGGCCGGAGCCTAAAACGCCATGCACGGTCCCCGAGGAGGGTCCGGCCGTCCAGACCACCGCCACAGCAGTTCGGCTCTCACGCCCAGATTCGCCCTCCGCCCCTTTCCTCTTTCGCCCCGGCCAAGCCCATCCTCCCGCGCCGCCCCCGCCGAGTTCCCCAGCTGAGTAAACTCACTCTCGAACCTGTAGTCCCCCTTCAGTGCCCACAGAAAATTGGGGCAAAAACCGAGGCCGCTGACACCTCCACTTCCTCCTCAGTCAGATCCCTCTGGAGGTGGCTGTAGAGGCGGCCACTGAGACCGCTGCGAGTAGCAGAGCTGCACCGGCAGGTTGCAGGCCGGCTCCTCGCCCCTTCTCGCGAGAGCTCGCAATCCCAAGAGGCGAGGCCAGCCGCGTTCTCGCGATAACGGTGCTCTCCGCCCAGAGGTGGGCGGGGTATCGAGGGAGAAGGCAGTTGAGGGCGCGGCGGCTTGGCTTGGGTTCTCAGCCTGCGTGCTGGCCGAACCGAGACGAAGGCGCAGCGCGACCTCTCCTCACAGGCAGCAGCTCGGAATCGGCCTCGAGCCCGAGTGGCTGAGGCCTGTTACCCTCAAACCTTTGAATCCTACGTTTTCCCCTTGGCTTTCTGTCACCGTTATAGAAAAGCGGACAGCGTCTCGGTCACAGAGTTGGAGAAATAACGCAGGGACTCTCTAAGGGAAGCTTTTTCCTCGTCAAAGCAAACTCCAAAATCACTTCTGTCGGCGTGGACCGGCTGGAACTGATGAGAGGCGGTTGTCGTGAGGAACACCCACTGTTCCCTAGTGTTCCCCGCTGCTTATTTTTAAACGCTTGGTTGGCGGGAACCTTTGTGCCAACTGACATTCCTTCAGTTTGGCCGCATATGAAACATCAAGAGTCACCTGCAAGGGCTGGCTGGGCAATAAAAACAGGAAAAAATTTAAAAGACACAGTCTCCGCCCTCGAGGCTTACACCCTAGGGGCGTGACCTACAGGAAAATAGATAATCCCATTATTCTCTGATAAAAGCGGAGCTGCTTGCAGTGAGCTCTGGGAGAGACAGGGAGTAACCGGCTGCTCCCGGGGCCGTGTTGAGAAAGCCTTCACCAGGGAGTGACATTTGAGCTGAATCTTATGCATGAGTAATTCTCCAGTTTTAGGAAGAGAGGAAAGGGCGTTGCAAGGAGAGGAAGCAAAGAGGAACAGGACCTGATTTGAGTATGAAAACAGATATTGCAGCAAGAACTTTCTTGAAAAACCTTTAAACGCTGTTTAGCTCCGGTGAGAAAATTCCCACGCTCCTACGGGTGATACCCAAAGTATTTTCCAAATCAATGTTTATGCTGATGAGCAGCTGAGCTGGACAATTAGAGGATAGTGAGCTTCATCTTCCTCATGTAAGGACACTTAGATGTCAGAACCTAAGAGAAACAGGTTATTGTCATAATTCACTAAGTTTTTATAGCCAACATTTTACTAAATTGGAAATTGCCAATAATCTTTCAAGTTGTCTTCATAAGAGAATCTAATAGGAATTTTGTGATTCGGGTATTCTCACAATTCTCAGGCAAAAAACAACAGAAACGTCACCAGACTTGATTTATTATCAAAATTTTCTCCTAGAAGCTGTGCTCAAAAGAAGTCATTTTGTAGACCAAGTTAGGGCTAAGAAGGTCTGTCAAACAGGAACTATTATCTTATATCAAAATAGAAGCTGTCCTTTTCTAAAGACTCTGGTATTTCGCTATAGAATTTCTACTCGCCTTCTTTTAGACACATTATTTTCACATTATTACATATAAAATAATATGTATACTATAGTTTTAATTGGCTTACCCTACTCTCCCTACAAATAAGCCCAACAGTAGGAAAACAAAGTTATTCAAACCCTGTTGAACCTATGTCCCCACCTGAATCTCATGTCCAATTGTAATCCCCAGTGTTGGAGGTCCTTGGATCATGGGGGCAGATTTCCCCATTGGTGCTATTCTGGTGACAGTGAGTTTTGGCGAAATATGTTCTTTAAAAGTGTGTGGTGCCTCGCCAACCCTCCCTCCTCCTCCCACCCTCTCTCCTCCTCCCACCATATAAGAGGTACCTGCTTCACCTTGGCTTTTCGCCATGATTGTAAGCTTCCTGATGCCTCCCCAGAAGCCCAGCAGAAGCCCTTGAGCTTCCTGTACAGCCTGTGGAGCCGGGAGCCAATTAAACCTCTTTTCTTTATAGCAGTGCAAGAAGGGACTAATGCACCTGCCATAGGCCAGTTGGGTGCGCTGTGCCCTGCATTATTTCACATCAAATTCTTGCAATTTTCCAGGAAGCATTAGAAGAATCATGTGAATAAAAGATTTCAGGCAAAATATGGAAACTTTGTTCCATGCTGGAATCTTTTCAAACCACCATGCCCTACTTGGATGGGTCCTGGAGCCATTTCATTCTACTGTTCTTCAAGAACAAAAGAGAATGGGAGTTGGGAGCAAGTAGAAAATTGAATAAAATTCCTACTGTTCCTTGCTTGAAAAGTAAATTAACCTTTCAAGTATTAAGTAGTAGCAATGATAACAGTTATACATTTGGTAGGTAATGCCATTGATATAGACAATAACAAATCTGCTCTACAAAATAATTTGTAAATGCTAGATGACTGCATAGGCTAAGGTTCAGAACTTTAATGAAACTCTTTCTTCCACACACCAAAGAGGTCAATACAGAAATAAAGAGAAGTTTCATATAGTAGCAGTGAACAAACAAGATCATTTGGTAGTTTGTATTATAGCATGCTAAGGCAATATTGTTTCAAAGCAGATGAGACCACAGACCCAGAATCCCAGTTTTTAAAACCTCGAATTTTTTTGTACTACTAGGTTTGAGCACTGCCATCTAATGGCAAGAAAAGGAAAATCACATACCTGCAAAAATAACTATATCCTATTCAGCAAATGCATTTATTAATCAAAACCCTATGTAAGAATACCAAAAAAGCTGTGCACTGTGGCGTGTGCCTATAATCCCAGCATTTTGGGAGGTGGGAGGATCATTTGACAGGAGTTCGAGACTGGCCTGGCAACATAGCAAGACTTCTCTACAAAACTAAAAAGTAAAAATGAATACTAAGAGAGATACAGATATTATTATACGTATTCTTACAAAATTAGATGTATAACTAAATAACAAAAGGAAAACAAGTTGGATCATAGATATAAATAATGTGTTATGGGAGGACAGAGATAAAGATTACTTGTTTTTTTGAGACAGAGTCTCACTCTGTCACCCAGGCTGGAGTGCAGTGGTGTGATTTCGGCTCACTGCAACCTCCGCCTCCCTGCAACCTCTGCTTCCCTGGTTCAAGCAATTCCCCTGCCTCAGCCTCCCAAGTAGCTGGTATTACAGGCATGCACCACCACGCCCGGCTAATTTTTTAACATTTTTAGTAGAGACAGGGTTTCACCACGTTGGCCAGGCTGGTCTCAAACTCCTGATCTCAAGCAATCCACCTGCCTCAGTCTCCCAAAGTTCTGGAATTACAGGTGTGAGCCATCACACCTGGCCATAAGATTACTTATTTTTGTTTATTCATTTTTGAGAAGACAAAGATAAAGATTACTTACTTTTATTTATTTATTTTAATAACTTTGATACAAAAAAATTACTTTAACTGAAAAGATTAGGGAAGTACAGAAAAGGGAGAGGAAAGGAATGATGTCTAATGTGGACCTTAAAGAATAGAATTTATGCATAAGGAGATAATAGGAAAGAACATTCCTATGGAGAGACCAACAAAGACATACAAATGGCTAAATGTAAGAATCTTTATAAGAGGACCAATGAGCAATTAAAAGGAATGAATAGGAAGTAATAAAAGAAAGGTAGATTTAAATTGAAACATAGGACCTAGAATATTAGGGTAAAACAGAAGTCTGAAGACTTTTTTCTGAAACTTGTTTGCTTGCAATAGGGTAAAAATCTCAGAAGTTTCGGGTTTTAACAAATTCTATTAGACTTTTTTAGTGGAAACTGACAAAACAATCCATAATTTACATAGAAATGCAGAAGACCTAGAATAGCCAAAAGATTTATGAAAAAGATAAGCAAAGTTGGAGAATTTACACTTTGAGATTTTAAAAATTTAGGCCAGGCAGGTGGCTCATGCCTATAATCCCACCATTTTGAGAGTCCAAGGAGAAAGGAATACTTGAGCTTACGAGTTCAAGACCAGCCTAGGCAACATAGTAATACTTCATCTCTACAAAAACTTTAACAATTAGCTGGGAAGGGTGGCACATGCTCTTGGTCCTAACTACTCAGAAGGCTGAGGTGGGCAGATTGCTTGAGCTCGGGAATTTGAGACCAGCCTGGGCAATGTGTGTCTACAAAAAATAAAAATAGGCCTGTTGTAGTGGCTCATGCCTGTAATCCCAGCACTTTGGAAGGCCAAGGCAAGAGGATTGCTTGAGCTCAGGAGTTCAAAACCAGCCTGGATAACATAGTGAGACCCCATTCTACCTGCAAAAATTTTTTAATAAGAAAAGAATATTAGCAGGGTGAGGGGGTCACATGCCTGTGGTCCCAGCTACTTGGGAGGCTAAGGCAGTAAGAACCTTTGATTGCTTGAGGCTACAGTTAGCCATTTTCATGCCACTGTACTCCAGCCTAGGCAACAGAGCAAGACCTTGTCTCAAAACAACAGCAACAACAATTTAATGCAAAGCTACAGGAATCAAGATATCAAGATAGTACAGTATTGGCACAGAGCTAAGCATATAGAGCAATGAAATAAAAATGAGAGTACAGAAATAAACACTTAAATTGATTTTCAACAAATGTGCCAAGAAAATTAAACAAAGAACAGATAGTCTTTTCAAAAAAATGGGGACCTGGTACCAAGGCAATTGGATATTCATATTCAAAAAAAAAAAAGAAAGAAAAAAGAAGAACTTACATCCTTACTGACGCCAGATTTTTCTCCATCACTTTTCCAGCTGGAGACCAGCCAACAATGCCCCTTCCCAGGCCTTGCTCAGGCCTGGGTTTGCCATAGGAGATGCCTCATCTACTTGGCTTGCTGGGTCACACTTGGCTTGTATACTGGCATGTATCCCGTGGCCACCACAACTGCATGCTCAGCCCCTGGAAGAAGGGGGTGTGTGAATGAGCAAGTGTGGGGTTGGGACAGCTGTTCCAAGCACCAGCACAGGAGTGGGCTCTGTGCGGGGCTTGTGGCTGGACCAGGTGTGTCGCACTAAGGGGAACACAGTGGCACACAGGCAAGGGTGTCCCCAACCCCAAAGCCCCAGAGCGGGTGTTATAGCATGCTAATTATCTCTTTTAGTACTGCCTTCTGCAGCCGGACAGATGGCAGCACATTAATAGCTTTGTCAGCCCTGTTCTGTTGCCCAACTCCAGCACTGTGGCTCCAGGTCTGGTTTGGCCTCGCTGCTGCTTCCCATCACAAGCAATGGATACCCTCTGCCAGTGGAAGGCAGAGGGCCACAGTGTTGTTACAGCCTTCTTTGTACCTGTGTTCAGTGGGTGCTGAGTTCTAGTCCTGTGTCCAAGAAAAATGAGGTTATGCTGACAAAGGATAAGGAGGGTGCAGAAGAATTTTATTGAGTGACAAAATAGCTCTCAGCGGACAGGGGATGTGAGGATGGTTCCCCATCCAAAGTCAGTTGGTCTCTCTCTCTCAGTGTGGCTGTGTCCTGGTCTTTTATGGACTCAGAATGGGGGAGTGCATGCTGATTGGTTAGTGAGTATGCAAAAAAGGCCAAAACAAAGGCACCGGTGAAAGGTAGGCACAACAGTGTAAAAAATCAATTAGGGAACGGTAGCTATTTATAAAATAGGTAAAGGACAGAGATCTATCAGAGGAAAGCATGCCAAACAGGAAGAGAGGTTCTCAGTCTGGTCTGTAAATTTACCCAGGACTTATAGCTGGGGTTTAAACTGTCTTTGGCTTGAAGGTCAGTTCTTACAAGGGACCTACCCCATGTCTGCCTAGTATTTGTCTTCCTCCTGCCACTATCATTACCACACATCATACAAAAGAAAATCAAGCCTAATGGGTTACATGGACCTAAATATAGAAGCTAAAACTCTAAATTCACTGAAAAAAAAATTAAGAGGAGAAAATCTTTATGACCTTATAATCACCCAAGGCGTTCATCTTGCCCACTGCCCAGAAAAGCCAATGCACTGAGAACAGCAGATTTTCACAGCAAAGAGTTTAGTAATCACAGGTCAGCTAAGTGAGAGGACAGGAGATAATTCTTAAATTCATCTCTCTTAGAATTTGGAGGTTACCGTTTTTGAAAGATAATTTGGCAGGCAGAGGGCTGCAGAATGGGAAATGCTAAGTGGTTGTGTTAGGGAGGAAATCATACTGGTGTTGAGACTATCTGTGCAGAATCAGTTCCTGGGTGTGGGTCATCAGTCCAGGTGGCATCAGTTGTTCCATCAGAATGCAAAGTCTGAAAAATATTTCAAACACCAGTCTCAGGTTTCACAACAACAATGTTATTTATAGGGGCAATTAGGGATATTACAAATCTTGTGACCATCCCTATGTGAATCCTGAGCAGTAAACAATGATTACTTATCATTTATGCATGTGTGTTAACAGAATTTGGGCCTCTCCCAATAATTCTAATTCTATGGCTTTTCATTAGTTTTTACAAAGGTGGTTTTGGTTGCTGAACCAAAAAGACCAAAAGTGGGCTATTATCTTCTTTGCTTTAATGTTAAACTACAAACTAAATTCTTCCCTTAGTAAGCTTGGCCTAAGCCCAGTAAAGAGCAAAGACAGCTACAGTCACCTTGTGAGGCTAGAAGCAAAAGAGAGTCAGCCATGTTAGATTTTTCACACTGTCACAATTTTTGCAAAGACGGTTTCAACCTTGGATTAGTCAAATAGTTTCTAGACATGACATCAAAACAAGCCATAAAAGAAAAAAAGTTATAAATTGGGCTTAACTAAAATTAGAACCATTTGAGCTTCAAAAGACAGAAGAGAATGAAAAGACAAACCACACTGAGAAAGTCAACCTAAGGAAGAAACTGAGGCAAATTAATATAAGTAGAGAGTTTATTTGGGCCAAATTTGAAGAGCACAACTTGAGAGCAGATTCAAGGTGCCTTAAATATATGCTCTAATTAGCATCAGTAAAACATGGATTTTTTTTGAGATGGGATCTCACTATGTTGCCCAAGCTGGCCTAGAATTTCTGGGCTCAAACAATCCTTCCACCTCAGCCACCCAAGTAGCTGGAACACACCATTATACACCGTGTAAAACTGGATTTTTAAAGGAAAAAAGAGGTAGTTGTCAAGTTGTTTACAAATAATTTACATTAAAATAACATAAGCTATTGATTATACGTTATTCTTCATATCACAAATTCCAGGAACATGAAGATAATAGATGAGACAGCTAGTGAGAAAACTGTAGGGAAGAAACAAAGATCAACATACCTTTAAACAATTGCCCCCAGGGTGTGTGTGTGTGTGTGTGTGTGTGTGTGTGTGTGTGTGTGTGTGTGAGAGAGAGAGAGAGAGAGAGAGAGTGTGTTTACGTGTTGAGGGTTGAGGGGTAGGAGTGAAGTTGGGCCTGATAAACTTTGGGCCTGATAAATTTTGCATACCTCATGCTACTCTGAAGTATTTTTCTTTCTTCATTTCCCCCTTTTTCATAGAAATTTTTCTCTTCTGAAAGCATTCATGATCAACATTTTAGACGTAAATTTCTTCCATGTTGCTGGAAAGGCTAATTCCCGGGAAATCTGCCCCAAGTCAAGGGAAAAAGGGAAGGGAGTGTGACTTCAGAATTAAGTGAGGTTGGCCAGGCATGGTAGCTTCCTCCTGTAATGCCAGCACATTGGGAGGCCGAGGCAGGTGGACCACTTGAGGTCAGGAGTTCAAGACCAGCCTGGCCAACATGGTGAAACTCTGTCTCCACTAAAAATACAAAAATTAGCCATGCATGGTGGCACATGCCTATAATCCCAGCTACTCGGGAGGCTGAGGCAGGAGAATTGCTTGAACCCAGGAGGCAGAGGTTGTGGTGAGCCTAGATTGCGCCACTGTACTCCAGCCTGGATGACAGAGTCTCCACCTTAAAAAAAAAAAAAAAAAAAGTGAGGTCCCAAGACTGAATTCATTGGCAACACAAAGGGATAGACCAAGGGGATCTCTGTCAGGTACATCTGCTGACAAAGGAACCGCACTATGTTGGAAAATTTTTAGTCATGATTATTCTTTTTGTTGTTAACTTTAGACATCCAGAAATATAAGGCATTATCAATTTAAGAATCAAAAATATGGGCCAGGCGCGGTGGCTCACGCCTGTAATCCTAGCACTTTGGAAGGCCGAGGTGGGTGGATCACCTGAGGTCAGGAGTTCAAGACCAGCCTGGCCATGATGGTGAAACTCCATCTTTAAAAATAAAAATAAAAAAATAAATTTAAAAAAAGAATAAAAAATATGATATAAATGAGGACAATTATTAACAAAAAAAAATTGAAATCCAGATCTGAAAAGTGTTCCTGTATCTGAAGGTAACCAAATAAATATTTTATCTACCTCTTGTCCTGGTCTGAAGACCAAGGTGTTGAAGACCTCCGTGATGAAGGTGTCCAAGCAAGCAGGGTTGCCTGATGTGGTCCATTCAATGTGGTTGGAAGGAGCCCTTTGTTTGATGGTGTTTTCCAATAAACAAAATCTCCACATTGGAGACCATGATCTTTAACATCTTTGCTGGAAGCTAGCTGTTAAAAGAATCTTCAATTAGCTCAGAATTTTTGTTGAAAAGCTTGCTTACAATAATTAAGAATACCTTGGCAATAATTAAGAATACCACCTTAGGCCGGGCGCGGTGGCTCACGCCTGTAATCCCAGCACTTTGGGAGGCCGAGGCGGGTGGATCACGAGGTCAAGAGATCGAGACCATCCTGGTCAACATGGTGAAACCCCGTCTCTACTGAAAATACAAAAATTCAGCTGGGCATGGTGGTGTGTGCCTGTAATGCCAGCTACTCAGGAGGCTGAGGCAGGAGAATTGCCTGAACCCAGGAGGCGAAGGTTGCGGTGAGCCGAGATCGGGCCATTGCACTCCAGCCTGGGTAACAAGAGTGAAACTCCGTCTCAAA